>NW_024608648.1:0-25000 GCF_018296145.1 Oncorhynchus tshawytscha | reverse complement strand
CCATTACATGCAATTGAAGGCACTGAAGCGCCCTTAGTTACATACTTGAGTGATCCAGGTCACTCACTTAGTGTGAAGACAGTCCAGTGACGATGGAGCGAGAGAGAGACAGAAAGTAAGAGCTGAACAGAATATCTGTGATGTCACAGATCTCCTACCCCGTCGCCATGGGAACGCAGGCCTATGTGATTCCGAGTAGAGAGCATTGCCACTCAACCAGACTCTTGACACGATTCTTGTACTACGTGAGAACGTACGAACCAGTATCCGTAGATGACTTCATTTCCTGTTCTGGTCTGTCTATCATGGGTTAGGACGCTCTTACTCAGACCGGGATGTTATGTGGTTACCGTAGTGTTTCATAACGTACGGATTACTCCACTATACGCCCCAGTGTCTGCAGGTTAGCTTTGTCTGGACTTTTCTAGGCACTGCTTTATATTCCAGTATAGACTACTCCAGTATAGAGTACTCCAGTATATACTACTCCTGTATAGACTACTCCTGTATAGACTACTCCAGTATAGACTACTCCAGTATTTACTACTCCAGTATAGACTACTCCAGTATAGACTACTCCAGTATAGACTACTCCAGTATTTACTACTCCTGTATAGACTACTCCTGTATAGACTACTCCAGTATTTACTACTCCAGTATAGAGTACTCCAGTATATACTACTCCTGTATAGACTATTCCAGTATAGACTACTCCTGTATAGACTACTCCGGCATAGACTATTCCAGTATAGACTACTCCAGTATAGACTACTCCTGTATAGACTATTCCAGTATAGACTATTCCAGTATAGACTATTCCAGTATAGACTACTCCAGTATAGACTACTCCAGTATAAACTACTCCAGTATAGAGTACTCCAGTATAGAGTACTCCAGTATAGACTACTCCTGTATAGACTATTCCAGTATAGACTATTCCAGTATAGACTATTCCAGTATAGACTACTCCAGTATAGACTACTCCAGTATAAACTACTCCAGTATAGAGTACTCCAGTATAGACTACTCCTGTATAGACTATTCCAGTATAGACTATTCCAGTATAGACTACTCCGGCATAGACTATTCCAGTATAGACTACTCCTGTATAGACTATACATGTGGTAGACTGTTATTTGCACTCCTCTTCCAGGGACAGACGGTTACAGGCCACGGCTGAAGTAAAGAGCATGTGGCCTCCTGAGGCTTTAGTGTTTGTGGGTCACTGCTCTAAAACAGTCTTAGCTTGCAGCCCGCTATGTCCCCTGCGGTACAGAGCAGGTCAATGCGTGTCTGTGTAAATATGCATCCCAAATGGCTTCCCATTCCCTATATAGTGCACTACTTTAGACCAGAGGCCTATAGAACCCTATTCCCTATATAGTGCACTACTTTAGACCAGAGGCCTATATAACCCTATTCCCTATATAGTGCACTAGGTTGATCAGATCCCCGTGGGCCCTGGTCGTAAATTGTGCACTATAAGTGGGAAAGGGGTATCGTTTGGGACTCGATCTACTACAGAGAAAGACTGTGATGTCAATTGGTGTCTGTGTCTGTACAGCTCCTAAACATACAGTGTATTGTGGGTAATTTATGTGGTTCTTCTCTACTAATACAGCTGTCAGTGCTAGCTAGTACAGTATGTATCTCCACTATCCAGTCGACAGCTGCGAGAGTGTAGCCATTATACAATCAATATTTGGCAGTCATTCTTCTAGCTATGTTTGAATGAAAGAAATCTGTGACAGAAGCACTGGAGAGAAATGACATGCTACTGCGTTAGATATGAAGGCTTTGGGAAGCTGATCAATAGAAGCTTCCTTGTTACTCTGCTTCCTTGTTACTCTGCTTCCTTTTTACTCTGCTTCCTTGTTACTCTGCTTCCTTGTTAATCTGCTTCCTTGTTACTCTACATTGGTGAGAAGACTGATGAGAAGAAGAGAGATTTACTTTGAGTATGTGTGTGTGTGCGTGTGTGTGTGTGTGTGTGTGTGTGTGTGTGTATGTGTGTGTGTGTGTGTGGGTGTGTGACATACTACCAGACATACTAACCATTACTTGGCCAATAGTCAAGGGAAATGTATGCTGCATACTGAGAAGTATAATCTCCTCTGCTCTCCTTCAATCCTAATCCCTACCTATTTTCCTACCTCTCCATGTCTCCTTCTCTCCCTACCTCTCCATGTCTCCTTCTCTCTCCCTACCTCTCCATATCTCCTTCTCTCTCCCTACATCTCCATATCTCCTCTCTCTCCCTACCTCTCCTTATCTCCTTCTCTCTCCCTACCTCTCCTTATCTCCTTCTCTCTCCCTACCTCTCCATATCTCCCTCTCTCTCCCTACCTCTCCATATCTCCTTCTCTCTCCCTACCTCTCCATATCTCCTTCTCTCTCCCTACCTCTCCATGTCTCCTTCTCTCTCCCTACCTCTCCATATCTCATTCTCTCTCCCTACATCTCCATATCTCATTCTCTCTCCCTACATCTCCATATCTCCCTCTCTCTCCCTACCTCTCCTTATCTCCTTCTCTCTCCCTACCTCCTGGTCCAACATTTTGGTAGGCTATTTGTTAGATAAATTGTCTATAATTAGATACATGCAGCTTTCGCTTCTGTCATGTGTTGTCCTAGAACAGTGTTTCCCAACCCTGGTCCTCCAGTACCCCCAACCCTGGTCCTCCAGTACCTCCAACCCTGGTCCTCCAATACCCCCAACCCTGGTCCTCCAGTACCTCCAACCCTGGTCCTCCAGTACCTCCAACCCTGGTCCTCCAGTACCTCCAACCCTGGTCCTCCAGTACCCCCAACCCTGGTCCTCCAGTACCTCCAACCCTGGTCCTCCAGTACCTCCAACCCTGGTCCTCCAATACCCCCAACCCTGGTCCTCCAGTACCCCCAACCCTGGTCCTCCAGTACCCCCAACCCTGGTCCTCCAGTACCTCCAACCCTGGTCCTCCAATACCCCAACCCTGGTCCTCCAGTACCCCCAACCCTGGTCCTCCAGTACCCCCAACCCTGGTCCTCCAATACCCCAACTCTGGTCCTCCAGTACCCCCAACCCTGGTCCTCCAGTACCTCCAACCCTGGTCCTCCAATATCCCCAACCCTGGTCCTCCAGTACCCCCAACCCTGGTCCTCCAATACCCCCAACCCTGGTCCTCCAGTACCCCCAACCCTGGTCCTCCAGTACCTCCAACCCTGGTCCTCCAATACCCCCAACCCTGGTCCTCCAGTACCTCCAACCCTGGTCCTCCAATACCCCAACCCTGGTCCTCCAGTACCCCAACCCTGGTCCTCCAGTACCCCCAACCCTGGTCCTCCAATACCCCAACCCTGGTCCTCCAGTACCCCCAACCCTGGTCCTCCAGTACCCCAACCCTGGTCCTCCAGTACCCCCAACCCTGGTCCTCCAATACCCCCAACCCTGGTCCTCCAATACCTCCAACCCTGGTCCTCCAGTACCCCCAAACCTGGTCCTCCAGTATCCCAACCCTGGTCCTCCAGTACCCCAACCCTGGTCCTCCAGTACCCCCAACCCTGGTCCTCCAGTACCCCCAACCCTGGTCCTCCAGTACCCCCAACCCTGGTCCTCCAATACCCCAACTCTGGTCCTCAAGTACCCCCAACCCTGGTCCTCCAGTACCTCCAACCCTGGTCCTCCAATACCCCAACCCTGGTCCTCCAGTACCCCAACCCTGGTCCTCCAGTACCCCCAACCCTGGTCCTCCAGTACCCCCAACCCTGGTCCTCCAGTACCCCCAACCCTGGTCCTCCAGTACCCCCAACCCTGGTCCTCCAGTACCCCCAACCCTGGTCCTCCAGTACCCCCAACCCTGGTCCTCCAGTACCCCAACCCTGGTCCTCCAGTACCCCCAACCCTGGTCCTCCAATACCCCCAACCCTGGTCCTCCAATACCCCCAACCCTGGTCCTCCAGTACCCCAAACCCTGGTCCTCCAGTACCCCAACCCTGGTCCTCCAGTACCCCCAACCCTGGTCCCCCAGTACGCCCAACCCTGGTACCTCTCCATATCTCCTTCTCTCTCCCTACATCTCCATATCTCCCTCTCTCTCTCTACCTCTCCTTATCTCCTTCTCTCTCCCTACCTCTCCTTATCTCCTTCTCTCTCCCTACCTCTCCATATCTCCCTCTCTCTCCCTACCTCTCCATATCTCCTTCTCTCTCCCTACCTCTCCATATCTCATTCTCTCTCCCTACATCTCCATATCTCATTCTCTCTCCCTACATCTCCATATCTCCCTCTCTCTCCCTACCTCTCCTTATCTCCTTCTCTCTCCCTACCTCTCCATATCTCATTCTCTCCCCTACATCTCCATATCTCCCTCTCTCCCTACCTCTCCTTATCTCCTTCTCTCTCCCCACCTCTCCTTATCTCCTTCTCTCTCCCTACCTCTCCATATCTCCCTCTCTCTCTCCTTACCTCTCCATATCTCCTTCTCTCCCTACCTCTCCATGTCTCCTTCTCTCTCCCTACCTCTCCATATCTCCTTCTCTCTCCCTACCTCTCCATATCTCCTTCTCTCTCCCTACATCTCCATATCTCCTCTCTCTCCCTACCTCTCCCTTATCTCCTTCTCTCTCCCTACCTCTCCTTATCTCCTCTCTCCCTACCTCTCCATATCTCCTTTCTCTCCCTCATATCTCCTTCTCTCTCCCTACCTCTCCATATCTCATTCTCTCTCCCTACCTCTCCATATCTCCTTCTCTCCCCTACCTCTCCATATCTCATTCTCTCTCCCTACATCTCCATATCTCATTCTCTCTCCCTACATCTCCATATCTCCCTCTCGCTCCCTACCTCTCTCTTATCTCCTTCTCTCTCCCTACCTCTCCTTATCTCCTTCTCTCTCCCTACCTCTCCATATCTCCTCTCTCTCCTTACCTCTCCATATCTCCTTCTCTCTCCCTACCTCTCCATATCTCCTTCTCTCTCCCTACATCTCCATGTCTCCTTCTCTCTCCCTACCTCTCCATATCTCCTTCTCTCTCCCTACATCTCCATATCTCCCTCTCTCTCCCTACATCTCCTTATCTCCTTCTCTCTCCCTACCTCTCCTTATCTCCTTCTCTCTCCCTACCTCTCCATATCTCCCTCTCTCTCCCTACCTCTCCATATCTCCTTCTCTCTCCCTACCTCTCCATATCTCATTCTCTCTCCCTACCTCTCCATATCTCATTCTCTCTCCCTACCTTTCCATGTCTCCTTCTCTCTCCCTACATCTCCATGTCTCCTTCTCTCTCCCTACCTCTCCATATCTCCTTCTCTCTCCCTACCTCTCCATATCTCCTTCTCTCTCCCTACCTCTCCATATCTCCTTCTCTCTCCCCTACCTCTCCATATCTCCTTCTCTCTCCCTACCTCTCCATATCTCCTTCTCTCTCCATACCTCTCCTTATCTCCTTCTCTCTCCCTACCTCTCCTTATCTCCTTCTCTCTCCCTACCTCTCCATATCTCCCTCTCTCTCCTTACCTCTCCATATGTCCTTCTCTCTCCCTCTTCACCTCTTCATGTCTCCTTCTCTCTCCCTACCTCTCCATATCTCCTTCTCTCTCCTTCTCTCTCCATATCTCCTTCTCTCTCCCTACATCTCCATATCTCCCTCTCTCTCCCTACCTCTCCTTATCTCCTTCTCTCTCCCTACCTCTCCTTATCTCCTTCTCTCTCCCTACCTCTCCTTATCTCCTTCTCTCTCCCTACCTCTACATATCTCCCTCTCTCTCCCTACCTTTCCATATCTCCTTCTCTCTCCCTACCTCTCCATGTCTCTTTCTCTCTCCCTACATCTCCATATCTCCCTCTCTCTCCCTACCTCTCCTTATCTCCTTCTCTCTCCCTACCTCTCCTTTTCTCCTTCTCTCTCCCTACCTCTCCATATCTCCCTCTCTTTGAAGCTGGTAGAGAAGGGTAAGCCACTGTGTGTGGGGAAGATAGAGAGAGAGTAGCCACCACAGACTGTTTCATCAAACCATTTCAGAGATATGGACGGCGTTAGATATTCATGGTAATGTATTTTATTATCCAACCAACGGATTCAGACAGTGTCTGTCCTTTTAGTGGTGTTTGATGTGTTTAGCGGATAAAATTGGTTGATGCCACCGATGCCGAGGAGAATGAGAGTTGAAATTGGCTGTAGTCTTCTCTTCATCGAGTTAAGCAGAGATATTTTAAAAAACACTTCAGGTCACACACACACACACACACACACACACACACACACACACACACACACACACACACTTACAGGTTTTATTTTGAAGTGGAACGTCAGGGAGAGAGGATATCGTTGGATGCGTTCCCAATGATTACTCATCACCTGCCCCTCTTCCAGGGAGTAGAAAGCGGGAAACGGTCTAACCTAACCACAGGATTTTTTGGGGGGGCCTAATTTTGTTTCTGCTTTTAATTTCCAACATTTTGGTAGGCTATTTGTTAGATAACTTGTCTATAATTAGATACATGCAGCTTTCGCTTCTGTCATGTGTTGTCCTAGAACAGTGTTTCCCAACCCTGGTCCTCCAGTACCCCCAACCCTGGTCCTCCAATACCCCCAACCCTGGTCCTCCAGTACCTCCAACCCTGGTCCTCCAGTACCTCCAACCCTGGTCCTCCAATACCCCCAACCCTGGTCCTCCAGTACCTCCAACCCTGGTCCTCCAGTACCTCCAACCCTGGTCCTCCAGTACCTCCAACCCTGGTCCTCCAGTACCCCCAACCCTGGTCCTCCAGTACCTCCAACCCTGGTCCTCCAATACCCCCAACCCTGGTCCTCCAGTACCCCCAACCCTGGTCCTCCAGTACCCCCAACCCTGGTCCTCCAGTACCCCCAACCCTGGTCCTCCAGTACCTCCAACCCTGGTCCTCCAATACCCCCAACCCTGGTCCTCCAGTACCCCCAACCCTGGTCCTCCAGTACCCCCAACCCTGGTCCTCCAATACCCCAACTCTGGTCCTCCAGTACCCCCAACCCTGGTCCTCCAGTACCTCCAACCCTGGTCCTCCAATATCCTCAACCCTGGTCCTCCAGTACCCCCAACCCTGGTCCTCCAATACCCCCAACGCTGGTCCTCCAGTACCCCCAACCCTGGTCCTCCAGTACCTCCAACCCTGGTCCTCCAATACCCCCAACCCTGGTCCTCCAATATCCCCAACCCTGGTCCTCCAGTACCCCCAACCCTGGTCCTCCAGTACCCCCAACCCTGGTCCTCCAGTACCCCCAACCCTGGTCCTCCAATACCCCAACCCTGGTCCTCCAGTACCCCCAACCCTGGTCCTCCAGTACCCCCAACCCTGGTCCTCCAGTACCCCCAACCCTGGTCCTCCAGTACCCCCCCAACCCTGGTCCTCCAGTACCTCCAACCCTGGTCCTCCAGTACCCCCAACCCTGGTCCTCCAGTACCCCCAACCCTGGTCCTCCAGTACCCCCAACCCTGGTCCTCCAGTACCCCCAACCCTGGTCCTCCAGTACCCCCAACCCTGGTCCTCCAATACCCCAACTCTGGTCCTCCAGTACCCCCAATCCTGGTCCTCCAGTACCTCCAACCCTGGTCCTCCAATACCCCAACTCTGGTCCTCCAATACCCCCAACCCTGGTCCTCCAGTACCCCCAACCCTGGTCCTCCAGTACCCCCAACCCTGGTCCTCCAATACCCCAACTCTGGTCCTCCAGTACCCCCAACCCTGGTCCTCCAGTACCTCCAACCCTGGTCCTCCAGTACCCCCAAACCTGGTCCTCCAGTATCCCAACCCTGGTCCTCCAGTACCCCAACCCTGGTCCTCCAGTACCCCCAACCCTGGTCCTCCAGTACCCCCAACCCTGGTCCTCCAGTACCCCCAACCCTGGTCCTCCAGTACCCCCAACCCTGGTCCTCCAGTAACCCAACCCTGGTCCTCCAGTACCCCCAACCCTGGTCCTCCAATACCCCCAACCCTGGTCCTCCAATACCCCCAACCCTGGTCCTCCAGTACCCCCAACCCTGGTCCTCCAGTACCCCAACCCTGGTCCTCCAGTACCCCCAACCCTGGTCCTCCAGTACCCCCAACCCTGGTCCCCCAGTACGCCCAACCCTGGTCCTCCAGTACCCCCAACCCTGGTCCTCCAGTACCCCCAACCCTGGTCCTCCAGTACCCCCAACCCTGGTCCTCCAATACCCCCAACCCTGGTCCTCCAGTACCCCCAACCCTGGTCCTCCAGTACCCCCAACAGTACACATTGTTATTGTAGTCCTGGACAAACACACCTCATTCAACTCATTGAGGGTTTGATGATTAGTTGACAAGATGAACCAGGGTTACGAAACACTGTTCTAGAGGACTAAATGAAATCCTTGCTCATCAGAATAATGTCATAAATTATATAATGAATACTTCAATCTAGTTGACATCGGACTCTTTGATCCTTTAGCGGACAAAGGCGTTTAATGACATGGTCGAAAGAAAATGAGAAAGATTTTCTGTGGAAAAAAATTGTTGTAGGAAAATAGAAAGCTTTGAAAACCACCCAACGTGTTTCTGATCAGATTTCAGTTTGGCTTGGATACATCTGAGAGGTTCTAGACTTAGTCAGTGTCCAGATTTCAGGTTCCATTTAACCCATCTGAACAGTAACCCATCTGAACAGTAATCTGAACAGTAACCCATCTGAACAGTAATCTGAACAGTAACCCATCTGAACAGTAACCCATCTGAACAGTAACCCATCTGAACAGTAATCTGAACAGTAATCTGAACAGTAACCTATCTGAACAGTAATCTGAACAGTAATCTGAACAGTAATCCATCTGAACAGTAATCCATCTGAACAGTAACCTGAACAGTAATCTGAACAGTAATCCATCTGAACAGTAACCCATCTGAACAGTAATCTGAACAGTAACCCATCTGAACAGTAATCCATCTGAACAGTAACCTGAACAGTAATCTGAACAGTAATCCACCTGAACAGTAACCCATCTGAACAGTAATCTGAACAGTAACCCATCTGAACAGTAATCTGAACAGTAACCCATCTCAACAGTAATCTGAACAGTAATCTGAACAGTAATCTGAACAGTAACCCATCTGAACAGTAATCTGAACAGTAACCTGAACAGTAATCTGAACAGTAATCCACCTGAACAGTAACCCATCTGAACAGTAATCTGAACAGTAATCTGAACAGTAACCCATCTGAACAGTAATCTGAACAGTAATCCATCAGAACAGTAATCTGAACAGTAACCCATCTGAACAGTAATCTGAACAGTAACCCATCTGAACAGTAACCCATCTGAACAGTAATCTGAACAGTAACCCATCTGAACAGTAATCTGAACAGTAACCCATCTGAACAGTAATCCATCTGAACAGTAATCTGAACAGTAACCCATCTGAACAGTAATCTGAACAGTAACCCATCTGAACAGTAACCCATCTGAACAGTAATCTGAACAGTAATCTGAACAGTAACCTATCTGAACAGTAATCTGAACAGTAATCCATCTGAACAGTAACCCATCTGAACAGTAATCTGAACAGTAATCTGAACAGTAACCTATCTGAACAGTAATCTGAACAGTAATCCATCTGAACAGTAACCCATCTGAACAGTAATCTGAACAGTAACCCATCTGAACAGTAATCTGAACAGTAACCCATCTCAACAGTAATCTGAACAGTAATCTGAACAGTAATCTGAACAGTAACCCATCTGAACAGTAACCCATCTGAACAGGAACCCATCTGAACAGTAATCTGAACAGTAACCTGAACAGTAATCTTAACAGTAATCCACCTGAACAGTAACCCATCTGAACAGTAATCTGAACAGTAATCTGAACAGTAACCCATCTGAACAGTAATCTGAACAGTAATCCATCTGAACAGTAATCTGAACAGTAACCCATCTGAACAGTAATCTGAACAGTAACCCATCTGAACAGTAACCTGAACAGTAATCTGAACAATAATCTGAACAGTAACCCATCTGAACAGTAATCTGAACAGTAACCCATCTGAACAGTAATCCATCTGAACAGTAATCTGAACAGTAACCCATCTGAACAGTAATCTGAACAGTAACCTGAACAGTAATCTGAACAGTAACCCATCTGAACAGTAATCTGAACAGTAATCTGAACAGTAATCCATCTGAACAGTAATCTGAACAGTAACCCATCTGAACAGTAATCTGAACAATAACCCATTTGAACAGTAACCCATCTGAACAGTAATCTGAACAGTAACCCATCTGAACAGTAACCCATCTGAACAGTAACCCATCTGAACAGTAATCTGAACAGTAACCCATCTGAACAGTAACCCATCTCAATAGTAATCTGAACAGTAACCCATCTGAACAGTAACCCATCTGAACAGTAACCCATCTGAACAGTAATCTGAACAGTAACCCATCTGAACAGTAACCCATCTGAACAGTAACCCATCTGAACAGTAATCTGAACAGTAACCCATCTGAACAGTAACCCATCTGAACAGTAACCCATCTGAACAGTAACCCATCTGAACAGTAACCCATCTGAACAGTAATCTGAACAGTAACCCATCTGAACAGTAATCTGAACAGTAACCCATCTGAACAGTAATCCATTTGAGCAGTAATCTGAACTGTAACCCATCTGAACAGTAATCCATCTGAACAGTAACCCATCTGAACAGTAACCCATTTGAACAGTAATCTGAACAGTAACCCATCTGAACAGTAATCTGAACAGTAACCCATCTGAACAGTAATCCATCTGAACAGTAATCTGAACAGTAACCCATCTGAACAGTAATCTGAACAGTAACCTGAACAGTAATCTGAACAGTAACCCATCTGAACAGTAATCTGAACAGTAACCCATCTGAACAGTAATCTGAACAGTAATCCATCTGAACAGTAATCTGAACAGTAACCCATCTGAACAGTAATCTGAACAGTAACCCATCTGAACAGTAATCTGAACAGTAATCCATCTGAACAGTAATCTGAACAGTAACCCATCTGAACAGTAATCTGAACAATAACCCATTTGAACAGTAACCCATCTGAACAGTAATCTGAACAGTAACCCATCTGAACAGTAACCCATCTGAACAGTAACCCATCTGAACAGTAATCTGAACAGTAACCCATCTGAACAGTAACCCATCTCAATAGTAATCTGAACAGTAACCCATCTGAACAGTAACCCATCTGAACAGTAACCCATCTGAACAGTAACCCATCTGAACAGTAACCCATCTGAACAGTAATCTGAACAGTAACCCATCTGAACAGTAATCTGAACAGTAATCCATCTGAACAGTAACCCATCTGAACAGTAATCTGAACAGTAACCCATCTGAACAGTAATCTGAACAGTAACCCATCTGAACAGTAATCTGAACAGTAATCTGAACAGTAACCCATCTGAACAGTAATCTGAACAGTAACAGAACAGTAACCCATCTGAACAGTAACCCATCTGAACAGTAATCTGAACAGTAATCTGAACAGTAACCCATCTGAACAGTAATCTGAACAGTAACCCCCCGCCTTGTGACTGAGGTATTTGAATAGCGTCTCATAATCATCACTGCTATCATCCTCTTTGACCACTTCATCAAATCCTTCATGCCTTTTCTGGCTTCCTGTTGATTTCCGACTCTATTTCACAGCTTTTCTCTTATTGAATCAAACTCCGACATTGTCCTTTTTTGTTTTGTTTTGTTTCCTCAGTGGATCGATGTTAACTTGTTCTGCCCTGCTCCTAAAAAGCGTCTGGCGATTGCCGTGTAGACTATTTGGCGCGCTTAAAGTAAGACCTTAAAGCTCAGGATTTCACACTAATATCGGATAGTTTCAAAAATAATGAAAGAAAAACGTCAATGTAGCCTACAGATTTAAGTTGCACAAGAATGATACATTTATGGATTTTTTTTTATGTGTTGTTTTAACACCTCCACCCACACAATATTTCATGACCCCTAAACCCACATTCCCCAGGGATATAACTGCGGGGACTGCGGGTTTTGAGTCAACCCGCGCATCACTAACGTGTGTACATGCATGCGTGTGTGTGTGTGTGTGTTCAGTGTGCGTGAGTGTGTATAGTGTGTGTGTATAGTGCGTGCGTGAGTGTGTATAGTGTGTGTATAGTGAGTGAGTGCGTGTGTGTGTGTGTGTTCGTGCGTGCCCGCGTGTGTATAGTGTGTGTGTGTGTGTGTGTGCATGTTGTGCGTGTGTATAGTGTGCCTGTGTGTGTGTGTGCATGTTGTGTGTGCGTGTGCCTGCGTGTGTGTGTGTGTGTGTCGTGCGTGTATGTCGTGTGTGTGTGTTCGTGCGTGCCTGCGTGTGTGTTCGTGCGTGCCTGCGTGTGTGTGTGTATAGTGTGTGTGTGTGCGTGTGTATAGTGTGTGTGCGTGTGTATAGTGTGTGTGTGTGTTCGTGCATGTCGTGTGTGTGTGTATAGTGAAATGAACAGAGCATTGCCAGAGCCAGACAGTTGTAGGCAGTGCTCCAGCAGTATGCAATGACATGATCATCTCTACAGATAACTGTTGTCAGGAGAGGAGACAGGTGAACCCAAGAGAACAGCCATACTAAAGCTAGCCAAAGCAGTTTGGGGGGTGTCTCCTAAACCTCCCAGAGATTCACTTCGTTTTATCTGTCAACTCATTGGCGTTGAGTAGTATGTAGTTATGCCGGCACTAATACGGCTTTCTTTGGGGGAAAGGATCTGTCTACCAACACAAAAAAACTATCTGGATATGGTTGTCAATGTTGTTTAAAATGGTGGTTGCATTGTAGTTCATAGAAGAGGCCTGTTTCTCCAAATCATGCTCTCATAGACATGAGAAACTAGTCCAAACTCGAGAAGAACTGAAAATGAGCCCAGAGTGCAGATAAGAGAGGAATAACAATGATGAACAGAGAGAAAGCTCTGCCACAATCACTTTCCCCTTCTTCTTTTTTTTTATAGGCAGTTCGGAGTAGCTAGCACACCACTTAACAGCAAGCAGATGTTTCACCCGTTTTCTCACTCAAAACACCTCCGGGTGAGAGGGAGCTTTTCTTTCCAACCCAACTGCCTCAACTAAAGGAGCTCACCACTCTTTATTATCCAAGAACTTAGTTCATTAGATTAGAGAACACTCAAGTGTAAACTAAACCTTTCGCTCAGTTTTCAGACCGTTTTCTTACGTGTTGTTCCTAATGAACAGTCTAAGCTTTAGGCTTTATAAACTCCACCCACCAGAACGGCTTGGGTCTTCCTCATGCCTAGATACACGACATAGGCAAAAGTATGTGGACACCCCTTCAAATGAGTGTATTTGGCTATTTCAGCTACACCCGATTGCAGACAGGTGTATGAAATCGAGCACGCACCCATGCGATCTCCATAGACAAACATTGGCAGTAGAATGGCCTTTACTGAAGAGCTCAGTTACTTTCAACGTGGCACCGAACATAGGATACCACCTTTCAAACAAGTCAGTTTGTCAAATTTCTGCCCTGTTATTGTGAAGTGGAAACGTCTAGGAGCAACAACGGCTCAGTCGCGAAGTGGTAGGCCACACAAGCTCATAGAATGGGACTGCCGAGTGCTGAAGCTCGTAAAAATCGTCTGTCCTCGGTTGCAACACTCACTACCGAGTTCCAAGCTGTCTCTGGGAGCAACGTCAGTAAAATAACTCTTCGTCGGGAGCTTCATGAAATGGGTTTCCGTACGACCTAACATCAAGAGTGGAGGTTGTTATTTTTTTAAATGTATTTATTTTTTTACCTTTATTTTACTAGGCAAGTCAGTTAAGAACAAATTCTTATTTTCAATGACGGCCTAGGAACAGTGAGTTAACTGCCTGTTCAGGGGCAGAGCGACAGATTTGTACCTTGTCAGCTCGGGGGTTTGAACTTGCAACCTTCCGGTTACTAGTCCAACGCTCTAACCACTAGGCTACCCTGCCGCAAAGGGGGGACCAACTCCATATTAATGCCCATGATTTTGGAATGAGATGTTTGACAAGCAGGTGGTGTATCTCAAATCAAATCAGATGTTATTTGTCACATGCTTCGTAAACAACAGGTGTAACTGTGAAATTCTTACTTACATCAGTTTTTCTTCCCAACGATGCAGATAAAAACAAATAAAAATAATAACAAAAGGATTAAATAAGCAATGAGTAACGATAACTTGGATATATACATGGGGTACCAGTACTGAGTCGATGTGCAGGGGTACGAGGTAATAACTTGGATATATACATGGGGTACCAGTACTGAGTCGATGTGCAGGGGTACGAGGTAATAACTTGATATATACATGGGGTACCAGTACTGAGTCGATGTGCAGGGGTACGAGGTAATTACTTGGATATATACATGGGGTACCAGTACTGAGTCGATGTGCAGGGGTACGAGGTAATAACTTGGATATATACATGGGGTACCAGTACTGAGTCGATGTGCAGGGGTACGAGGTAATTACTTGGATATATACATGGGGTACCAGTACTGAGTCGATGTGCAGGGGTACGAGGTAATAACTTGGATATATACATGGGGTACCAGTACTGAGTCGATGTGCAGGGGTACGAGGTAATTACTTGGATATATACATGGGGTACCAGTACTGGGTCGATGTGCAGGGGTACGAGGTAATAACTTGGATATATACAGGGGTACCAGTACTGAGTCGATGTGCAGGGGTACGAGGTAAAACAACACCTATCATACTACTATGACTGACCCTGTAAAACAACACCTATCATACTACTATGACTGACCCTGTAAAACAACACCTATCATACTACTATGACTGACCCTGTAAAACAACACCTATCATACTACTATGACTGACCCTGTAAAACAACACCTATCATACTACTATGACTGACCCTGTAAAACAACACCTATCATACTACTATGACTGACCCTGTAAAACAACACCTATCATACTACTATGACTGACCCTGTAAAACAACACCTAGCATACTACTATGACTGACCCTGTAAAACAACACCTATCATACTACTATGACTGACCCTGTAAAACAACACCTATCATACTACTATGACTGACCCTGTAAAACAACACCTATGACTGACCCTGTAAAACAACACCTATCATACTACTATGACTGACCCTGTAAAACAACACATTTCACTGCACCTGTCCGGTGTATGTGACAATAAAACTTCTCATTTTGCTTTTCCGTTTAGCCCGTCCCCAAAGTTAGTTTTGTCATTATTTTGCGGACCCCCCCCAAAAAAAAAAAAAAAAAAAAACAAACATTTAGTCTCTTTCTTCCTCATTATCATACCGGAGCCCTGCTTTCTTGTAATCTCCCCTCCTTGCCTCTCTGGCTCATCCATATCTTTAGTATTTGTCTCCTAGTTTCCATCAAAGAGCTCTCAGACTCATGCATTGAAATTAATGAGAGATGAAAATGCTATTTTCATTTTCTAGCCCCATAATCCCCCTGTGATTGTGTCTGGATTTGGTGAAAGCAAGAACATCCCACCCTCAAACCCTGGCCTTCTATCACAATGCCTCTGACTGACTAGAGATGGATTGCATCCCAAATGGCACCCTATTCTCTATATAGTGCACTACATTTTTACCATGGCCTTATGGACCCTAGTGCACTATATAGGGAATAGGGTACCATTTAGGATGGGACCATTGGCTGCTTTGTATCATCATGGGCTTGAAATGGAGAACCGACAGTGATCTGATTCTTGCAATATTATTCTCAAGCTGGTAATTATTTCTCTGAGATGGATGCTGTCGGGCATTGCTTCAGCGTTGCTTTAAAGTTAATTCTACAGGTGATTAGTAACTAAATCTATCAATCAAAATCCCTATACACATTAGAACACACTAGGAACATTAGAACACATTTAAACCGAAGAACATCAGAACACATTTAAACCCTAGAACACACTAGAACACACTAGGAACATTAGAACACATTTAAACGCTAGAACACACTAGAACACACTAGGAACATTAGAACACATTTAAACCCTAGAACACACTAGAACACACTAGGAACATTAGAACACATTTAAACCGTAGAACACACTAGAACATTAGAACACACTAGAACATTAGAACACATTTAAACCGTAGAACACACTAGAACATTAGAACACACTAGAACATTAGAACACATTTAAACTGTAGAACATACTAGAACATTAGAACACATTTAAACCGTAGAACACACTAGAACATTAGAACACATTTAAACCGTAGAACACACTAGAACATGAGAACACAGGGGAAAACAGTACACATTGTTCCTTCTATTGCGCACTAAGCAAATGTAATGAGGTCCAAACATATTCAGCGACATCCCAGCTGTGACCAGGCGGCACATTGTCTGTGTGGTCCTGTCTAATAGCGCTAAATGCAGTGTTTATACAGTGCCTTGAGAAAGTATTCGGCCCCCTTGAACATTGCGACCTTTTGCCACATTTCAGGCTTCAAACATAAAGATATAAAACTGTAATTTTTTGTGAAGAATGAACAACAAGTGGGACACAATCATGAAGTGGAACGATCTTTATTGGATATTTCAAACTTTTTAACAAATCAAAAACTGAAAAATTGGGCGTGCAAAATTATTCAGCCCCTTTACTTTCAGTGCAGCAAACTCTCTCCAGAAGTTCAGTGAGGATCTCTGAATGATCCAATGTTGACCTAAATGACTAATGATGATAAATACAATCCACCTGTGTGTAATCAAGTCTCCGTATAAATGCACCTGCACTGTGATAGTCTCAGAGGTCCGTTAAAAGCGCAGAGAGCATCATGAAGAACAAGGAACACACCAGGCAGGTCCGAGATACTGTTGTGAAGAAGTTTAAAGCCGGATTTGGATACAAAAAGATTTCCCAAGCTTTAAACATCCCAAGGAGCACTGTGCAAGCGATAATATTGAAATGGAAGGAGTATCAGACCACTGCAAATCTACCAAGACCTGGCCGTCCCTCTAAACTTTCAGCTCATACAAGGAGAAGACTGATCAGAGATGCAGCCAAGGGGCCCATGATCACTCTGGATGAACTGCAGAGATCTACAGCTGAGGTGGGAGACTCTGTCCATAGGACAACAATCAGTCGTATATTGCACAAATCTGGCCTTTATGGAAGAGTGGCAAGAAGAAAGCCATTTCTTAAAGATATCCATAAAAAGTGTCGTTTAAAGTTTGCCACAAGCCACCTGGGAGACACACCAAACATGTGGAAGAAGGTGCTCTGGTCAGATGAAACCAAAATTGAACTTTTTGGCAACAATGCAAAACGTTATGTTTGGCGTAAAAGCAACACAGCTCATGACCCTGAACACACCATCCCCACTGTCAAACATGGTGTTGGCAGCATCATGGTTTGGGCCTGCTTTTCTTCAGCAGGGACAGGGAAGATGGTTCAAATTGATGGGAAGATGGATGGAGCCAAATACAGGACCATTCTGGAAGAAAACCTGATGGAGTCTGCAAAAGACCTGAGACTGGAAACCTGAGACATAAAGCAAAATCTACAATGGAATGGTTCAAAAATAAACATATCCAGGTGTTAGAATGGCCAAGTCAAAGTCCAGACCTGAATCCAATCGAGAATCTGTGGAAAGAACTGAAAACTGCTGTTCACAAATGCTCTCCATCCAACCTCACTGAGCTCAAGCTGTTTTGCAAGGAGGAATGGGAAAAAAATTCAGTCTCTCGATGTGCAAAACTGATAGAGACATACCCCAAGCGACTTACAGCTGTAATCGCAGCAAAAGGTGGCGCTACAAAGTATTAACTTAAGGGGGATGAATAATTTTGCAAGCCCAATTTTTCAGTTTTTGATTTGATAAAAAGTTTGAAATATCCAATAAATGTCGTTCCACTTCATGATTGTATCCCACTTGTTGTTGATTCTTCACAAAAAATACAGTTTTATATCTTTATGTTTGAATCCTGAAATGTGGCAAAAGGTCGCAAAGTTCAAGGGGGCCGAATACTTTCGCAAGGCACTGTATATAAAATAGTGCCCCTGTGGTGGGCTTATACATGCAGAGCGCTAGGCTAGCATGGGAAAACTACACAGAGAGAGAGTTGCTCACAGTTTCAGTTTTGACCACTGATTCTTCAGGAATACTCACTCAAGAGCATCGTCATCGAGATGTACACAGAATGATGTTTACTGAACAGAACAGACAGTTAAGGGATGGATGGAAATGTACAGAATGGAGACCTGGAGGAAAATGGAGGAGGGTCATGCTTTTTCAATTTCATTCAAGGGGAAGGTTTAGTATTTATTTTCTTAAATCTAGTCCAGGGGAGGGTCATGTCATTTGTAATTTATGAAATGTCAACATTTCCCAGTGTTTAAGAATTAGTTGCTTATTAGGCTATTTATGGATGTGTGCCTCATCTCTGATATTCCACTGGACGTGCAATATCAAGTGTGCCTATAGGCTAGTTAGAGTGGTCTCAATCATATGAACCATAGCCTATAGGCTAGTTAGAGTGGTCTCAATCCCATGAACCATAGCCTATAGGCTAGTTAGAGTGGTCTCAATCCCATGATCCATAGCCTATAGGCTAGTTAGAGTGGTCTCAATCACATGATCCATAGCCTATAGGCTAGTTAGAGTGGTCTCAATCATATGAACCATAGCCTATAGGCTAGTTAGAGTGGTCTCAATCCCATGATCCATAGCCTATAGGCCATGAAGTGCTCGGAGAAGGACAAAGCAAAGTCGGTTGCGGGCCCAGTGATCCTACCCGCCGGTCTTCCTGCCGCCCCACACACTGCAATGGATTTTCCAACCCTGAGCCCCGGCCTGCTCTGCTCTTCCTGATCAAATGGGGTGGCAGGGTCGCCTAGTGGTTAGAGTGTTGGACTAGGAACCGGAAGGTTGCAAGTTCAAACCCCCGAGCTGACAAGGTACAAATCTGTCATTCTGCCCCTGAACAAGGCAGTTAACCCACTGTTCCTAGGCCGACATTGAAAATAAGAATTTGTTCTTAACTGACTTGCCTAGTTAAATAAAATAAAAAATGGTTTTGTTTGCTGCGTAACCAATGGCTATTTAGGCCTTCAGTGGCAGTGCAGGAAGTGAGTCAAAGGGTTCTTCCCCTAAAATGTTTTTGTTGTTGACTAGGCCTAGTCTCCCCCCCCAAAAGAAATGTACATGGATTAGTCTATAACCTATGTTCTGTTCAGATTGAGAAGGAGAGTTCAAATATGAAAAGTAGGACCAGAGGTGAACTTTGATAGCTTGCTAGTACTATAATTGATTTTTTAAATTAAAAACAAATTGTTTCTTTCTCATGATTTATTTATCAGAGTTATTGACTTCACAATAAGTCAGATTCAAGTCATTTATATTGTGGTTCTAAAACTTGAAGCAGCAGCCAAGGTGCAATCAATCAGAAATTAACAGCTCATGGTGCTGAACGTAGGAAACATCGAGTAGGCATAATTCATTTCAACCGTCTTCATTTTAGTTAGACTTTACTAACAACAAGAGGGCTTTGTGTTGGAGCAAATTTCTTCCTATTTATGCAATGAGAGACGGTATGCCAAGGCCAAACTTTTAGTAAAGAAACTGTCAGAAAACACAGGCCTAACCATTGTTAGTTTAAGATTTAGAAGAACACCTTTTTTTAAAGGATCTGATTATATAAAGTGATCTATAAAAGTCGCTTTGGTTCGCAATGCTCAAGCTGTAAAATACCTGGGAAGACGTGACTCTGATGCATTATGGGGAATATCATTGATTATGCCTCTGTGTCAAGTTTCTTTGACATTCAGAGGCTGAGCTAAACCTTCTATCGTAAAGAGACACTTTTTGTTTTCATCTTTGCCTGGGAAGTAATCTATTTCTGTCACTGTCAATTGATTAGCGATTCACTTTCTGTAAGATATGTTTAAACCCAGACAGCTCTTAGGAGAAATATTCTGTCATTATTATAAAGAACAGTAGCCAGCAGTTAAAGGTTTCATTTTTCTGCGTTGGTTGGTCTATGTCTAGAAAAAGCTGTAAAATACCTAGGGAAAGGGAGACTGTGGGTGGAAAGGGAGGCCTTCTGTCTGGGGTGGAAAGGGAGGTCTACTGTCTAGGGTGGAAAGGGAGGTCTACTGTCTAGGGTGGAAAGGGAGGTCTACTGTCTAGGGTGGAATGGGAGGCCTAATGTCTGGGGTGGAAAGGGAGGTCTACTGTCTGGGTGGAAAGGAGGTCTACTGTCTAGAGTGGAAAGGGAGGCCTACTGTCTGGGGTGGAAAGGGAGGTCTACTGTCTAGGGTGGAAAGGGAGGCCTACTGTCTGGGGTGGAAAGGGAGGTCTACTGTCTAGGTGGAAGGGAGGTCTTCTGTCTGGGGTGGAAAGGGAGGTCTTCTGTCTGGGGTGGAAAGGAGGTCTACTGTCTGTACAAAGGGATACTGTCTTGGAAAGGGAGACAGCTGTCTAGGGAAAGGGAGGTCTACTGTCTAGGGTGGAAAGGGAGGTCTACTGTCTAAGAAAGGGAGGTCTTCTGTCAGTTGGAAAGGGAGGTCTACTGTCTAGGGTGGAAAGGGAGGTCTACTGTCTAGAGTGGAAAGGGAGGTCTTCTGTCTGGGGTGGAAAGGGAGGTCTACTGTCTAGGTGGAAAGGGAGGTCTACTGTCTGGGGTGGAAAGTGGAAAGGGGAGGTCTACTGTCTGGGGTGGAAAGGGAGATCTACTGTCTAGGGTGGAAAGGGAGGTCTACTGTCTAGAGTGGAAAGGGAGGTCTTCTGTCTGGGGTGGAAAGGGAGGTCTACTGTCTAGAGTGGAAAGGGAGGTCTTCTGTCTGGGGTGGAAAGGGAGGTCTACTGTCTAGAGTGGAAAGGGAGGTCTACTGTCTGGGGTGGAAAGGAGGTCTACTGTCTGGGGTGGAAAGGGAGGTCTACTGCCTGGGGTGGAAAGGTCTACTGTCTGGGGTGGAAAGGGAGGTCTACTGTCTGGGGTGGAAAGGGTGGTCTACTGTCTAGAGTGGAAAGGGAGGTCTACTGTCTGGGGTGGAAAGGGAGGCCTACTGTCTGGGGTGGAAAGGGAGCCCTACTGTCTAGAGTGGAAAGGTAGGCCTAACTTTTGGAAGTCCCATACATACTGAGATTCATAACGACGTTGAAGATGTAATTATTTACAAACAGGATCAGTTTAGTTGTAAACACCACATACTGCTTTGGCATTGGAGAAATATGATAGGCCTATGTGTTCATCTTATCTTTCTTACTTTGTCATTTCAGTCATTTTTGTGGTATTAAAAAAAATATCATGTTAATATCTGAAAAGGACGTAGATTTGTTTTTTAAAAAAATAAAATTCCATTGCTTTTCACTGTGAAGGAGATCTTTCCATCCTTACTCCAACCCACAACCTTCTGACCATGCAGATTCCTGTGCTGTCAGTTTGAAGAACAGTTTCTAAAACCGCGTATCTAAGGCTCTGGTTTTGCCAAGAAGTGAGGCATGTTCTCCGCTATCCACTTTGTTTCAGTTATTATTTTGAGTTTAGGGGAGGGACACTCGTTTTTTTGTGTGTGTGTGTGTGTGTTTTTTTCAAGCATTCAGGGAGGGTTTAGATTTTTTTAAATCCCTTTTTAATTTCAGAGAGGTCCGATTTTCTCCACGTAACCTTCGTTATAAATAACATTCACTCTCTAATCAGAGATAGTTCAATATTAAACTTATCATGCGTGCACAATGAAATATGACATTGGAAAAATCCACATTGTTGATCCTCATTGGCCTGACGCTAATCACTTCAGTTTAGTCCATTCATTTTCACTTTACAGCTCCCAAAATAAATCCCTTCCAAATGTTTTACATCAGACTTTATACCGTAAAGTTAAGAATTAATTCAATAATATTTACTCTCACATATGTGAGATTGTGTATAAATCAATTCTGGACAGGTCGCCTGTCAGTCACAAAGTGAACAATGAGTTAACAGTCTTGCTGTCTGTCCCACCTCCCGGTACCTGTGGGGTGTGTGATGTTGTCTGTCCCACCTCCCGGTACCTGGGATGGTGTGATGTTGTCTGTCCCACCTCCCGGTACCTGTGGGCGGTGTGATTTTGTCTGTCCCACCTCCCGGTACCTGTGGGCGGTGTGATTTTGTCTGTCCCACCTCCCGGTACCTGTGGATGGTGTGATGTTGTCTGTCCCACCTCCCGGTACCTGTGGGTGGTGTGATGTTGTCTGTCCCACCTCCCGGTACCTGTGGGCGGTGGATGTTGTCTGTCCCACCTCCCGGTACCTGTGGATGGTGTGATGTTGTCTGTCCCACCTCCCGGTACCTGTGGGGTGTGTGATTTTGTCTGTCCCACCTCCCGGTACCTGTGGGTGGTGTGATGTTGTCGTCCCACCTCCCGGTACCTGTGTCTGTCCCACCTCCCGGTACCTGTGGGGTGTGTTTGTCTGACCTCCCGGTACCTGTTGTCTGTCCCACCTCCCGGTACCTGTGGGCGGTGTGATGTTGTCTGTCCCACCTCCCGGTACCTGTGGGCGGTGTGTTGTCTGTCCCACCTCCCGGTACCTGTGGGTGGTGTGATTTTGTCTGTCCCACCTCCCGGTACCTGTGGGCGGTGTGATTTTGTCTGTCCCATCTCCCGGTACCTGTGGGCGGTGTGATTTTGTCTGTCCCACCTCCCGGTACCTGTGGGTGGTGTGATGTTGTCTGTCCCACCTCCCGGTACCTGTGGGTGGTGTGATTTTGTCTGTCCCACCTCCCGGTACCTGTGGGGTGTGTGATTTTGTCTGTCCCACCTCCCGTTACCTGTGGGGTGTGCAATTTTGTCTGTCCCACCTCCCGGTACCTGTGGGTGGTGTGATTTTGTCTGTCCCACCTCCCGGTACCTGTGGGCGGTGTGATTTTGTCTGTCCCACCTCCCGGTACCTGTGGGCGGTGTGATGTTGTCTGTCCCACCTCCCGGTACCTGTGGGCGGTGTGATGTTGTCTGTCCCACCTCCCGGTACCTGTGGGTGGTGTGATTTTGTCTGTCCCACCTCCCGGTACCTGTGGGCGGTGTGATTTTGTCTGTCCCACCTCCCGGTACCTGTGGGCGGTGTGATTTTGTCTGTCCCACCTCCCGGTACCTGTGGGCGGTGTGATGTTGTCTGTCCCACCTCCCGGTACCTGTGGGTGGTGTGATTTTGTCTGTCCCACCTCCCGGTACCTGTGGGCGGTGTGATTTTGTCTGTCCCACCTCCCGGTACCTGTGGGTGGTGTGATTTTGTCTGTCCCACCTCCCGGTACCTGTGGGCGGTGTGATTTTGCCTGTCCCACCTCCCGGTACCTGTGGGCGGTGTGGATTTTGTCTGTCCCACCTCCCGGTACCTGTGGGCGGTGTGATTTTGTCTGTCCCACCTCCCGGTACCTGTGGGCGGTGTGATTTTGTCAGTCCCACCTCCCGGTAGCTGTGGGCGGTGTGATTTGTCTGTCCCACCTCCCGGTACCTGTGGGCGGTGTGTGATTTTGTGATTTTGTCTGTCCTGGGCCTGTCCTGTGGGCGGTGATTTTGCCCCCACTCTCCCGGTACCTGTGGGCGGTGTGATTTGTCTGTCCCACCTCCCGGTACCTGGGGCGGTGTGATTTGTCTGTCCCACCTCCCGGTACCTGTGGGCGGTGGGATTTGTCATTTTGTCTGTTTTGTCCCACCTCCCGGTACCTGTGGGCGGTGTGATTTTGTCAGTCCCACCTCCCGGTAGCTGTGGGCGGTGTGATTTTGTCTGTCCCACTCTTCCAGTACCTGTGGGCGGTGTGATTTTGTCTGTCCCACCTCCCGGTACCTGTGGCGGTGTGATTTTGTCTGTCCCACCTCCGGTACCTGTGGGCGGTGTGATTTTGTCTGTGTCCCACCTCCCGGTACCTGTGGGCGGTGTGATTTGTCTGTCCCACCTCCCGGTACCTGTGGGCGGTGATGTTGTCTGTCCCACCTCCCGGTACCTGTGGGCGGTGTGATTTGTCTGTCCCACCTCCCGGTACCTGTGGGCGGTGTGATTTTTGCCTCAATCCCCACCTCCCGGTACCTGTGGGCGGTGTGATTTTGTCTGTCCCACCTCCCGGTACCTGTGGGCGGTGTGATTTTGTCTGTCCCACCTCCCGGTACTCTGTGGGCGGTATGATTTTGTCTGTCCCACCTCCCGGTACCTGTGGGCGGTGTGATGTTGTCTGTCCCACCTCCCGGTACCTGTGGGCGGTGTGATTTTGTCTGTCCCACCTCCCGGTACCACCTCCCACCTCCCGGTACCTGTGGGCGGTGTGATTTTGTCTGTCCCACCTCCCGGTACCTGTGGGCGGTGTGATGTTGTCTGTCCCACCTCCCGGTACCTGTGGGCAGTGTGATTTTTGTATGCTGTGGTTGGTTGCATTCAAATTTCTTTACATCTCTGTGGAGTGAATTTCAGGGCTCTACAGTGCAACCATGCATCTAAGCCTAAAAATATGTTTAATATATGTGAAATATTTGTTGAATAGATGTTAAATATATAGTTAATATTTGTTGTTTTTCTCCCTCCCTCCCTCTCTCCGTCCCCCCTCTCTTTCTCTCTTTCCCTCTCCCTCCCCCCTCTCTCTCTCCCCCTCTCTCTCTTTCCCTCCCCCCTCTCTCTCCCTCCCTCCCTCCTCTCTCTCTCCCCCTCTCTCTCTCCCTCCCCCTCTCTCTACCCCCTCTCTCTCTCCCTCCCCCTCTCTCTCCCCCCTCTCCCTCCCTCTCACTCTCTCCTTCCCCCTGCATCCCATAACTCATTGTGATGTAATTGTGTAAACTCCCTTTCCCACAGCCTGGGTCTCAGCAAGGCAGTGTGTTCTCACAGTGTGTGTGTGTGTGTGTGTGTGTGTGTGCGTGTGTGTGTGTGTGTGTGTGTGTGTGTGTGTGTGTGTGTGTGTGTGTGTGTGTGTGTGCGTGTGTTCTCACAGTGAAAGTGTCTCAGGGTGGGTTACTTAACCTCGGCCCCATGTTCCCAAGCAATACGTAACTGGAACGAAGCACACTT
>NW_024608647.1:0-72226 GCF_018296145.1 Oncorhynchus tshawytscha | reverse complement strand
TCACTGTCCTCTCTGTTGTCATATATTAACTATCACTGTCCTCTCTGTTGTCATATATTAACTATCACTGTCCTCTCTGTTGTCATATATTAACTATCACTGTCCTCTCTGTTGTCATATATTACCTATCACTGTCCTCTCTGTGGTCATATATAAACTATCACTGTCCTCTCTGTTGTCATATATTACCTATCACTGTCCTCTCTGTGGTCATATATTAACTATCACTGTCCTCTCTGTTGTCATATATTACCTATCACTGTCCTCTCTGTGGTCATATATTAACTATCACTGTCCTCTCTGTTGTCATATATTAACTATCACTGTCCTCTCTGTTGTCATATATTAACTATCACTGTCCTCTCTGTTGTCATATATTACCTATCACTGTCCTCTCTGTTGTCATATATTACCTATCACTGTCCTCTCTGTTGTCATATATTAACTATCACTGTCCTCTCTGTTGTTGTCATATATAAACTATCACTGTCCTCTCTGTTGTCATATATTACCTATCACTGTCCTCTCTGTGGTCATATATAAACTATCACTGTCCTCTCTGTTGTCATATATTAACTATCACTGTCCTCTCTGTTGTTGTCATATATAAACTATCACTGTCCTCTCTGTTGTCATATATTACCTATCACTGTCCTCTCTGTTGTCATATATTACCTATCACTGTCCTCTCTGTGGTCATATATTAACTATCACTGTTCTCTCTGTGGTCATATATTAACTATCACTGTCCTCTCTGTTGTCATATATTAACTATCACTGTCCTCTCTGTGGTCATATATTAACTATCACTGTCCTCTCTGTTGTCATATATTAACTATCACTGTCCTCTCTGTTGTCATATATTAACTATCACTGTCCTCTCTGTTGTCATATATTAACTATCACTGTCCTCTCTGTTGTCATATATTAACTATCACTGTCCTCTCTGTTGTCATATATTAACTATCACTGTTCTCTCTGTTGTCATATATTAACTATCACTGTCCTCTCTGTTGTCATATATTAACTATCACTGTCCTCTCTGTTGTTGTCATATATTAACTATCACTGTCCTCTCTGTTGTCATATATTAACTATCACTGTCCTCTCTGTTGTCATATATTACCTATCACTGTCCTCTCTGTTGTCATATATTACCTATCACTGTCCTCTCTGTTGTCATATATTACCTATCACTGTCCTCTCTGTGGTCATATATTAACTATCACTGTTCTCTCTGTGGTCATATATTAACTATCACTGTCCTCTCTGTTGTCATATATTAACTATCACTGTCCTCTCTGTGGTCATATATTACCTATCACTGTCCTCTCTGTGGTCATATATTAACTATATCTCTAGTCCTGTAGTGTTTACTACATCACCATGTGTCTCTGTAGTGTTTACTACATCACCATGTGTCCTGTAGTGTTTACTACATCACCATGTGTCTCTAGTCCTGTAGTGTTTACTACATCACCATGTGTCCTGTAGTGTTTACTACATCACCATGTGTCTCTAGTCCTGTAGTGTTTACTACATCACCATGTGTCTCTGTAGTGTTTACTACATCACCATGTGTCCTGTAGTGTTTACTACATCACCATGTGTCCTGTAGTGTTTACTACATCACCATGTGTCCTGTAGTGTTTACTACACCACCATGTGTCCTGTAGTGTTTACTACATCACCATGTGTCTCTGTAGTGTTTACTACATCACCATGTGTCCTGTAGTGTTTACTACATCACCATGTGTCTCTGTAGTGTTTACTACATCACCATGTGTCCTGTAGTGTTTACTACATCACCATGTGTCTCTGTAGTGTTTACTACATCACCATGTGTCCTGTAGTGTTTACTACATCACCATGTGTCCTGTAGTGTTTACTACATCACCATGTGTCCTGTAGTGTTTACTACATCACCATGTGTCTCTAGTCCTGTAGTGTTTACTACATCACCATGTGTCCTGTAGTGTTTACTACATCACCATGTGTCCTGTAGTGTTTACTACATCACCATGTGTCTCTAGTCCTGTAGTGTTTACTACATCACCATGTGTCTCTGTAATGTTTACTACATCACCATGTGTCCTGTAGTGTTTACTACATCACCATGTGTCTCTAGTGTTTACTACATCACCATGTGTCCTGTAGTGTTTACTACATCACCATGTGTCTCTGTAGTGTTTACTACATCACCATGTGTCCTGTAGTGTTTACTACATCACCATGTGTCTCTGTAGTGTTTACTACATCACCATGTGTCCTGTAGTGTTTACTACATCACCATGTGTCTCTGTAGTGTTTACTACATCACCATGTGTCCTGTAGTGTTTACTACATCACCATGTGTCTCTGTAGTGTTTACTACATCACCATGTCTCCTGTAGTGTTTGCTACATCACCATGTGTCTCTAGTCCTGTAGTGTTTACTACATCACCATGTGTCCTGTAGTGTTTACTACATCACCATGTGTCCTGTAGTGTTTACTATATCACCATGTGTCTCTGTAGTGTTTACTACATCACCATGTGTCTCTGTAGTGTTTACTACATCACCATGTGTCTCTGTAGTGTTTACTACATCACCATGTGTCCTGTAGTGTTTACTACATCACCATGTGTCCTGTAGTGTTTACTACATCACCATGTGTCTCTGTAGTGTTTACTACATCACCATGTGTCCTGTAGTGTTTACTACATCACCATGTGTCTCTGTAGTGTTTTCTACATCACCATGTGTCTCTAGTCCTGTAGTGTTTACTACATCACCATGTGTCTCTGTAGTGTTTACTACATCACCATGTGTCTCTAGTCCTGTAGTGTTTACTACATCACCATGTGTCTCTGTAGTGTTTACTACATCACCATGTGTCTCTAGTCCTGTAGTGTTTACTACATCACCATGTGTCTCTGTAGTGTTTACTACATCACCATGTGTCTCTGTAGTGTTAACTACATCACCATGTGTCTCTGTAGTGTTTACTACATCACCATGTGTCTCTGTAGTGTTTACTACATCACCATGTGTCCTGTAGTGTTTACTACATCACCATGTGTCTCTGTAGTGTTTACTACATCACCATGTGTCTCCAGTCCTGTAGTGTTTACTACATCACCATGTGTCTCTGTAGTGTTTACTACATCACCATGTGTCCTGTAGTGTTTACTACATCACCATGTGTCTCTGTAGTGTTTACTACATCACCATGTGTCCTGTAGTGTTTACTACATCACCATGTGTCTCTGTAGTGTTTACTACATCACCATGTCTCCTGTAGTGTTTGCTACATCACCATGTGTCTCTAGTCCTGTAGTGTTTACTACATCACCATGTGTCTCTGTAGTGTTTACTACATCACCATGTGTCCTGTAGTGTTTACTACATCACCATGTGTCTCTGTAGTGTTTACTACATCACCATGTGTCCTGTAGTGTTTACTACATCACCATGTGTCTCTGTAGTGTTTACTACATCACCATGTGTCCTGTAGTGTTTACTACATCACCATGTGTCCTGTAGTGTTTACTACATCACCATGTGTCCTGTAGTGTTTACTACATCACCATGTGTCTCTAGTCCTGTAGTGTTTACTACATCACCATGTGTCCTGTAGTGTTTACTACATCACCATGTGTCCTGTAGTGTTTACTACATCACCATGTGTCTCTAGTCCTGTAGTGTTTACTACATCACCATGTGTCTCTGTAATGTTTACTACATCACCATGTGTCCTGTAGTGTTTACTACATCACCATGTGTCTCTAGTGTTTACTACATCACCATGTGTCCTGTAGTGTTTACTACATCACCATGTGTCTCTGTAGTGTTTACTACATCACCATGTGTCCTGTAGTGTTTACTACATCACCATGTGTCTCTGTAGTGTTTACTACATCACCATGTGTCCTGTAGTGTTTACTACATCACCATGTGTCTCTGTAGTGTTTACTACATCACCATGTGTCCTGTAGTGTTTACTACATCACCATGTGTCTCTGTAGTGTTTACTACATCACCATGTCTCCTGTAGTGTTTGCTACATCACCATGTGTCTCTAGTCCTGTAGTGTTTACTACATCACCATGTGTCCTGTAGTGTTTACTACATCACCATGTGTCCTGTAGTGTTTACTATATCACCATGTGTCTCTGTAGTGTTTACTACATCACCATGTGTCTCTGTAGTGTTTACTACATCACCATGTGTCTCTGTAGTGTTTACTACATCACCATGTGTCCTGTAGTGTTTACTACATCACCATGTGTCCTGTAGTGTTTACTACATCACCATGTGTCTCTGTAGTGTTTACTACATCACCATGTGTCCTGTAGTGTTTACTACATCACCATGTGTCTCTGTAGTGTTTTCTACATCACCATGTGTCTCTAGTCCTGTAGTGTTTACTACATCACCATGTGTCTCTGTAGTGTTTACTACATCACCATGTGTCTCTAGTCCTGTAGTGTTTACTACATCACCATGTGTCTCTGTAGTGTTTACTACATCACCATGTGTCTCTAGTCCTGTAGTGTTTACTACATCACCATGTGTCTCTGTAGTGTTTACTACATCACCATGTGTCTCTGTAGTGTTAACTACATCACCATGTGTCTCTGTAGTGTTTACTACATCACCATGTGTCTCTGTAGTGTTTACTACATCACCATGTGTCCTGTAGTGTTTACTACATCACCATGTGTCTCTGTAGTGTTTACTACATCACCATGTGTCTCCAGTCCTGTAGTGTTTACTACATCACCATGTGTCTCTGTAGTGTTTACTACATCACCATGTGTCCTGTAGTGTTTACTACATCACCATGTGTCTCTGTAGTGTTTACTACATCACCATGTGTCCTGTAGTGTTTACTACATCACCATGTGTCTCTGTAGTGTTTACTACATCACCATGTGTCTCTAGTCCTGTAGTGTTTACTACATCACCATGTGTCCTGTAGTGTTTACTACATCACCATGTGTCTCTAGTCCTGTAGTGTTTACTACATCACCATGTGTCTCTGTAGTGTTTACTACATCACCATGTGTCCTGTAGTGTTTACTACATCACCATGTGTCCTGTAGTGTTTACTACATCACCATGTGTCCTGTAGTGTTTACTACATCACCATGTGTCCTGTAGTGTTTACTATATCACCATGTGTCTCTGTAGTGTTTACTACATCACCATGTGTCTCTGTAGTGTTTACTACATCACCATGTGTCTCTGTAGTGTTTACTACATCACCATGTGTCCTGTAGTGTTTACTACATCACCATGTGTCCTGTAGTGTTTACTACATCACCATGTGTCTCTGTAGTGTTTACTACATCACCATGTGTCCTGTAGTGTTTACTACATCACCATGTGTCTCTGTAGTGTTTTCTACATCACCATGTGTCTCTAGTCCTGTAGTGTTTACTACATCACCATGTGTCTCTGTAGTGTTTACTACATCACCATGTGTCTCTAGTCCTGTAGTGTTTACTACATCACCATGTGTCTCTGTAGTGTTTACTACATCACCATGTGTCTCTAGTCCTGTAGTGTTTACTACATCACCATGTGTCTCTGTAGTGTTTACTACATCACCATGTGTCTCTGTAGTGTTAACTACATCACCATGTGTCTCTGTAGTGTTTACTACATCACCATGTGTCTCTGTAGTGTTTACTACATCACCATGTGTCCTGTAGTGTTTACTACATCACCATGTGTCTCTGTAGTGTTTACTACATCACCATGTGTCTCCAGTCCTGTAGTGTTTACTACATCACCATGTGTCTCTGTAGTGTTTACTACATCACCATGTGTCCTGTAGTGTTTACTACATCACCATGTGTCTCTGTAGTGTTTACTACATCACCATGTGTCCTGTAGTGTTTACTACATCACCATGTGTCTCTGTAGTGTTTACTACATCACCATGTGTCTCTAGTCCTGTAGTGTTTACTACATCACCATGTGTCCTGTAGTGTTTACTACATCACCATGTGTCTCTAGTCCTGTAGTGTTTACTACATCACCATGTGTCTCTGTAGTGTTTACTACATCACCATGTGTCCTGTAGTGTTTACTACATCACCATGTGTCCTGTAGTGTTTACTACATCACCATGTGTCCTGTAGTGTTTACTACACCACCATGTGTCCTGTAGTGTTTACTACATCACCATGTGTCTCTGTAGTGTTTACTACATCACCATGTGTCCTGTAGTGTTTACTACATCACCATGTGTCTCTGTAGTGTTTACTACATCACCATGTGTCCTGTAGTGTTTACTACATCACCATGTGTCTCTGTAGTGTTTACTACATCACCATGTGTCCTGTAGTGTTTACTACATCACCATGTGTCCTGTAGTGTTTACTACATCACCATGTGTCCTGTAGTGTTTACTACATCACCATGTGTCTCTAGTCCTGTAGTGTTTACTACATCACCATGTGTCCTGTAGTGTTTACTACATCACCATGTGTCCTGTAGTGTTTACTACATCACCATGTGTCTCTAGTCCTGTAGTGTTTACTACATCACCATGTGTCTCTGTAATGTTTACTACATCACCATGTGTCCTGTAGTGTTTACTACATCACCATGTGTCTCTAGTGTTTACTACATCACCATGTGTCCTGTAGTGTTTACTACATCACCATGTGTCTCTGTAGTGTTTACTACATCACCATGTGTCCTGTAGTGTTTACTACATCACCATGTGTCTCTGTAGTGTTTACTACATCACCATGTGTCCTGTAGTGTTTACTACATCACCATGTGTCTCTGTAGTGTTTACTACATCACCATGTGTCCTGTAGTGTTTACTACATCACCATGTGTCTCTGTAGTGTTTACTACATCACCATGTCTCCTGTAGTGTTTGCTACATCACCATGTGTCTCTAGTCCTGTAGTGTTTACTACATCACCATGTGTCCTGTAGTGTTTACTACATCACCATGTGTCCTGTAGTGTTTACTATATCACCATGTGTCTCTGTAGTGTTTACTACATCACCATGTGTCTCTGTAGTGTTTACTACATCACCATGTGTCTCTGTAGTGTTTACTACATCACCATGTGTCCTGTAGTGTTTACTACATCACCATGTGTCCTGTAGTGTTTACTACATCACCATGTGTCTCTGTAGTGTTTACTACATCACCATGTGTCCTGTAGTGTTTACTACATCACCATGTGTCTCTGTAGTGTTTTCTACATCACCATGTGTCTCTAGTCCTGTAGTGTTTACTACATCACCATGTGTCTCTGTAGTGTTTACTACATCACCATGTGTCTCTAGTCCTGTAGTGTTTACTACATCACCATGTGTCTCTGTAGTGTTTACTACATCACCATGTGTCTCTAGTCCTGTAGTGTTTACTACATCACCATGTGTCTCTGTAGTGTTTACTACATCACCATGTGTCTCTGTAGTGTTAACTACATCACCATGTGTCTCTGTAGTGTTTACTACATCACCATGTGTCTCTGTAGTGTTTACTACATCACCATGTGTCCTGTAGTGTTTACTACATCACCATGTGTCTCTGTAGTGTTTACTACATCACCATGTGTCTCCAGTCCTGTAGTGTTTACTACATCACCATGTGTCTCTGTAGTGTTTACTACATCACCATGTGTCCTGTAGTGTTTACTACATCACCATGTGTCTCTGTAGTGTTTACTACATCACCATGTGTCCTGTAGTGTTTACTACATCACCATGTGTCTCTGTAGTGTTTACTACATCACCATGTCTCCTGTAGTGTTTGCTACATCACCATGTGTCTCTAGTCCTGTAGTGTTTACTACATCACCATGTGTCTCTGTAGTGTTTACTACATCACCATGTGTCCTGTAGTGTTTACTACATCACCATGTGTCTCTGTAGTGTTTACTACATCACCATGTGTCCTGTAGTGTTTACTACATCACCATGTGTCTCTGTAGTGTTTACTACATCACCATGTGTCCTGTAGTGTTTACTACATCACCATGTGTCCTGTAGTGTTTACTACATCACCATGTGTCCTGTAGTGTTTACTACATCACCATGTGTCTCTAGTCCTGTAGTGTTTACTACATCACCATGTGTCCTGTAGTGTTTACTACATCACCATGTGTCCTGTAGTGTTTACTACATCACCATGTGTCTCTAGTCCTGTAGTGTTTACTACATCACCATGTGTCTCTGTAATGTTTACTACATCACCATGTGTCCTGTAGTGTTTACTACATCACCATGTGTCTCTAGTGTTTACTACATCACCATGTGTCCTGTAGTGTTTACTACATCACCATGTGTCTCTGTAGTGTTTACTACATCACCATGTGTCCTGTAGTGTTTACTACATCACCATGTGTCTCTGTAGTGTTTACTACATCACCATGTGTCCTGTAGTGTTTACTACATCACCATGTGTCTCTGTAGTGTTTACTACATCACCATGTGTCCTGTAGTGTTTACTACATCACCATGTGTCTCTGTAGTGTTTACTACATCACCATGTCTCCTGTAGTGTTTGCTACATCACCATGTGTCTCTAGTCCTGTAGTGTTTACTACATCACCATGTGTCCTGTAGTGTTTACTACATCACCATGTGTCCTGTAGTGTTTACTATATCACCATGTGTCTCTGTAGTGTTTACTACATCACCATGTGTCTCTGTAGTGTTTACTACATCACCATGTGTCTCTGTAGTGTTTACTACATCACCATGTGTCCTGTAGTGTTTACTACATCACCATGTGTCCTGTAGTGTTTACTACATCACCATGTGTCTCTGTAGTGTTTACTACATCACCATGTGTCCTGTAGTGTTTACTACATCACCATGTGTCTCTGTAGTGTTTTCTACATCACCATGTGTCTCTAGTCCTGTAGTGTTTACTACATCACCATGTGTCTCTGTAGTGTTTACTACATCACCATGTGTCTCTAGTCCTGTAGTGTTTACTACATCACCATGTGTCTCTGTAGTGTTTACTACATCACCATGTGTCTCTAGTCCTGTAGTGTTTACTACATCACCATGTGTCTCTGTAGTGTTTACTACATCACCATGTGTCTCTGTAGTGTTAACTACATCACCATGTGTCTCTGTAGTGTTTACTACATCACCATGTGTCTCTGTAGTGTTTACTACATCACCATGTGTCCTGTAGTGTTTACTACATCACCATGTGTCTCTGTAGTGTTTACTACATCACCATGTGTCTCCAGTCCTGTAGTGTTTACTACATCACCATGTGTCTCTGTAGTGTTTACTACATCACCATGTGTCCTGTAGTGTTTACTACATCACCATGTGTCTCTGTAGTGTTTACTACATCACCATGTGTCCTGTAGTGTTTACTACATCACCATGTGTCTCTGTAGTGTTTACTACATCACCATGTCTCCTGTAGTGTTTGCTACATCACCATGTGTCTCTAGTCCTGTAGTGTTTACTACATCACCATGTGTCCTGTAGTGTTTACTACATCACCATGTGTCCTGTAGTGTTTACTACATCACCATGTGTCTCTGTAGTGTTTACTACATCACCATGTGTCTCTGTAGTGTTTACTACATCACCATGTGTCTCTGTAGTGTTTACTACATCACCATGTGTCCTGTAGTGTTTACTACATCACCATGTGTCTCCTTAGTGTTTACTACATCACCATGTGTCTCCAGTCCTGTAGTGTTTACTACATCACCATGTGTCTCTGTAGTGTTTACTACATCACCATGTGTCCTGTAGTGTTTACTACATCACCATGTGTCTCTGTAGTGTTTTCTACATCACCATGTGTCTCTAGTCCTGTAGTGTTTACTACATCACCATGTGTCTCTGTAGTGTTTACTACATCACCATGTGTCTCTAGTCCTGTAGTGTTTACTACATCACCATGTGTCTCTGTAGTGTTTACTACATCACCATGTGTCTCTAGTCCTGTAGTGTTTACTACATCACCATGTGTCTCTGTAGTGTTTACTACATCACCATGTGTCTCTGTAGTGTTAACTACATCACCATGTGTCTCTGTAGTGTTTACTACATCACCATGTGTCTCTGTAGTGTTTACTACATCACCATGTGTCCTGTAGTGTTTACTACATCACCATGTGTCTCTGTAGTGTTTACTACATCACCATGTGTCTCCAGTCCTGTAGTGTTTACTACATCACCATGTGTCTCTGTAGTGTTTACTACATCACCATGTGTCCTGTAGTGTTTACTACATCACCATGTGTCTCTGTAGTGTTTACTACATCACCATGTGTCCTGTAGTGTTTACTACATCACCATGTGTCTCTGTAGTGTTTACTACATCACCATGTCTCCTGTAGTGTTTGCTACATCACCATGTGTCTCTAGTCCTGTAGTGTTTACTACATCACCATGTGTCTCTGTAGTGTTTACTACATCACCATGTGTCCTGTAGTGTTTACTACATCACCATGTGTCTCTGTAGTGTTTACTACATCACCATGTGTCCTGTAGTGTTTACTACATCACCATGTGTCTCTGTAGTGTTTACTACATCACCATGTGTCCTGTAGTGTTTACTACATCACCATGTGTCCTGTAGTGTTTACTACATCACCATGTGTCCTGTAGTGTTTACTACATCACCATGTGTCTCTAGTCCTGTAGTGTTTACTACATCACCATGTGTCCTGTAGTGTTTACTACATCACCATGTGTCCTGTAGTGTTTACTACATCACCATGTGTCTCTAGTCCTGTAGTGTTTACTACATCACCATGTGTCTCTGTAATGTTTACTACATCACCATGTGTCCTGTAGTGTTTACTACATCACCATGTGTCTCTAGTGTTTACTACATCACCATGTGTCCTGTAGTGTTTACTACATCACCATGTGTCTCTGTAGTGTTTACTACATCACCATGTGTCCTGTAGTGTTTACTACATCACCATGTGTCTCTGTAGTGTTTACTACATCACCATGTGTCCTGTAGTGTTTACTACATCACCATGTGTCTCTGTAGTGTTTACTACATCACCATGTGTCCTGTAGTGTTTACTACATCACCATGTGTCTCTGTAGTGTTTACTACATCACCATGTCTCCTGTAGTGTTTGCTACATCACCATGTGTCTCTAGTCCTGTAGTGTTTACTACATCACCATGTGTCCTGTAGTGTTTACTACATCACCATGTGTCCTGTAGTGTTTACTATATCACCATGTGTCTCTGTAGTGTTTACTACATCACCATGTGTCTCTGTAGTGTTTACTACATCACCATGTGTCTCTGTAGTGTTTACTACATCACCATGTGTCCTGTAGTGTTTACTACATCACCATGTGTCCTGTAGTGTTTACTACATCACCATGTGTCTCTGTAGTGTTTACTACATCACCATGTGTCCTGTAGTGTTTACTACATCACCATGTGTCTCTGTAGTGTTTTCTACATCACCATGTGTCTCTAGTCCTGTAGTGTTTACTACATCACCATGTGTCTCTGTAGTGTTTACTACATCACCATGTGTCTCTAGTCCTGTAGTGTTTACTACATCACCATGTGTCTCTGTAGTGTTTACTACATCACCATGTGTCTCTAGTCCTGTAGTGTTTACTACATCACCATGTGTCTCTGTAGTGTTTACTACATCACCATGTGTCTCTGTAGTGTTAACTACATCACCATGTGTCTCTGTAGTGTTTACTACATCACCATGTGTCTCTGTAGTGTTTACTACATCACCATGTGTCCTGTAGTGTTTACTACATCACCATGTGTCTCTGTAGTGTTTACTACATCACCATGTGTCTCCAGTCCTGTAGTGTTTACTACATCACCATGTGTCTCTGTAGTGTTTACTACATCACCATGTGTCCTGTAGTGTTTACTACATCACCATGTGTCTCTGTAGTGTTTACTACATCACCATGTGTCCTGTAGTGTTTACTACATCACCATGTGTCTCTGTAGTGTTTACTACATCACCATGTCTCCTGTAGTGTTTGCTACATCACCATGTGTCTCTAGTCCTGTAGTGTTTACTACATCACCATGTGTCCTGTAGTGTTTACTACATCACCATGTGTCCTGTAGTGTTTACTACATCACCATGTGTCTCTGTAGTGTTTACTACATCACCATGTGTCTCTGTAGTGTTTACTACATCACCATGTGTCTCTGTAGTGTTTACTACATCACCATGTGTCCTGTAGTGTTTACTACATCACCATGTGTCTCCTTAGTGTTTACTACATCACCATGTGTCTCCAGTCCTGTAGTGTTTACTACATCACCATGTGTCTCTGTAGTGTTTACTACATCACCATGTGTCTCTGTAGTGTTTACTACATCACCATGTGTCTCTGTAGTGTTTACTACATCACCATGTGTCTCTAGTCCTGTAGTATTTACTACATCACCATGTGTCTCTGTAGTGTTTACTACATCACCATGTGTCTCTAGTCCTGTAGTGTTTACTACATCACCATGTGTCTGTAGTCCTGTAGTGTTTACTACATCACCATGTGTCTGTAGTCCTGTAGTGTTTACTACATCACCATGTGTCTCTGTAGTGTTTACTACATCACGATGTGTCTCTAGTCCTGTAGTGTTTACTACATCACCATGTGTCTCTGTAGTGTTTACTACATCACCATGTGTCCTGTAGTGTTTACTACATCACCATGTGTCCTGTAGTGTTTACTACATCACCATGTGTCTCTGTAGTGTTTACTACATCACCATGTGTCTCTGTAGTGTTTACTACATCACCATGTGTCCTGTAGTGTTTACTACATCACCATGTGTCTCTAGTCCTGTAGTGTTTACTACATCACCATGTGTCTCTGTAGTGTTTACTACATCACCATGTGTCTCTAGTCCTGTAGTGTTTACTACATCACCATGTGTCTCTGTAGTGTTTACTACATCACCATGTGTCTCTAGTCCTGTAGTGTTTACTACATCACCATGTGTCTCTGTAGTGTTTACTACATCACCATGTGTCTCTGTAGTGTTAACTACATCACCATGTGTCTCTGTAGTGTTTACTACATCACCATGTGTCTCTGTAGTGTTTACTACATCACCATGTGTCCTGTAGTGTTTACTACATCACCATGTGTCTCTGTAGTGTTTACTACATCACCATGTGTCTCCAGTCCTGTAGTGTTTACTACATCACCATGTGTCTCTGTAGTGTTTACTACATCACCATGTGTCCTGTAGTGTTTACTACATCACCATGTGTCCTGTAGTGTTTACTACATCACCATGTGTCTCCTTAGTGTTTACTACATCACCATGTGTCTCCAGTCCTGTAGTGTTTACTACATCACCATGTGTCTCTGTAGTGTTTACTACATCACCATGTGTCCTGTAGTGTTTACTACATCACCATGTGTCTCTGTAGTGTTTTCTACATCACCATGTGTCTCTAGTCCTGTAGTGTTTACTACATCACCATGTGTCTCTGTAGTGTTTACTACATCACCATGTGTCTCTAGTCCTGTAGTGTTTACTACATCACCATGTGTCTCTGTAGTGTTTACTACATCACCATGTGTCTCTAGTCCTGTAGTGTTTACTACATCACCATGTGTCTCTGTAGTGTTTACTACATCACCATGTGTCTCTGTAGTGTTAACTACATCACCATGTGTCTCTGTAGTGTTTACTACATCACCATGTGTCTCTGTAGTGTTTACTACATCACCATGTGTCCTGTAGTGTTTACTACATCACCATGTGTCTCTGTAGTGTTTACTACATCACCATGTGTCTCCAGTCCTGTAGTGTTTACTACATCACCATGTGTCTCTGTAGTGTTTACTACATCACCATGTGTCCTGTAGTGTTTACTACATCACCATGTGTCTCTGTAGTGTTTACTACATCACCATGTGTCCTGTAGTGTTTACTACATCACCATGTGTCTCTGTAGTGTTTACTACATCACCATGTCTCCTGTAGTGTTTGCTACATCACCATGTGTCTCTAGTCCTGTAGTGTTTACTACATCACCATGTGTCTCTGTAGTGTTTACTACATCACCATGTGTCCTGTAGTGTTTACTACATCACCATGTGTCTCTGTAGTGTTTACTACATCACCATGTGTCCTGTAGTGTTTACTACATCACCATGTGTCTCTGTAGTGTTTACTACATCACCATGTGTCCTGTAGTGTTTACTACATCACCATGTGTCCTGTAGTGTTTACTACATCACCATGTGTCCTGTAGTGTTTACTACATCACCATGTGTCTCTAGTCCTGTAGTGTTTACTACATCACCATGTGTCCTGTAGTGTTTACTACATCACCATGTGTCCTGTAGTGTTTACTACATCACCATGTGTCTCTAGTCCTGTAGTGTTTACTACATCACCATGTGTCTCTGTAATGTTTACTACATCACCATGTGTCCTGTAGTGTTTACTACATCACCATGTGTCTCTAGTGTTTACTACATCACCATGTGTCCTGTAGTGTTTACTACATCACCATGTGTCTCTGTAGTGTTTACTACATCACCATGTGTCCTGTAGTGTTTACTACATCACCATGTGTCTCTGTAGTGTTTACTACATCACCATGTGTCCTGTAGTGTTTACTACATCACCATGTGTCTCTGTAGTGTTTACTACATCACCATGTGTCCTGTAGTGTTTACTACATCACCATGTGTCTCTGTAGTGTTTACTACATCACCATGTCTCCTGTAGTGTTTGCTACATCACCATGTGTCTCTAGTCCTGTAGTGTTTACTACATCACCATGTGTCCTGTAGTGTTTACTACATCACCATGTGTCCTGTAGTGTTTACTATATCACCATGTGTCTCTGTAGTGTTTACTACATCACCATGTGTCTCTGTAGTGTTTACTACATCACCATGTGTCTCTGTAGTGTTTACTACATCACCATGTGTCCTGTAGTGTTTACTACATCACCATGTGTCCTGTAGTGTTTACTACATCACCATGTGTCTCTGTAGTGTTTACTACATCACCATGTGTCCTGTAGTGTTTACTACATCACCATGTGTCTCTGTAGTGTTTTCTACATCACCATGTGTCTCTAGTCCTGTAGTGTTTACTACATCACCATGTGTCTCTGTAGTGTTTACTACATCACCATGTGTCTCTAGTCCTGTAGTGTTTACTACATCACCATGTGTCTCTGTAGTGTTTACTACATCACCATGTGTCTCTAGTCCTGTAGTGTTTACTACATCACCATGTGTCTCTGTAGTGTTTACTACATCACCATGTGTCTCTGTAGTGTTAACTACATCACCATGTGTCTCTGTAGTGTTTACTACATCACCATGTGTCTCTGTAGTGTTTACTACATCACCATGTGTCCTGTAGTGTTTACTACATCACCATGTGTCTCTGTAGTGTTTACTACATCACCATGTGTCTCCAGTCCTGTAGTGTTTACTACATCACCATGTGTCTCTGTAGTGTTTACTACATCACCATGTGTCCTGTAGTGTTTACTACATCACCATGTGTCTCTGTAGTGTTTACTACATCACCATGTGTCCTGTAGTGTTTACTACATCACCATGTGTCTCTGTAGTGTTTACTACATCACCATGTCTCCTGTAGTGTTTGCTACATCACCATGTGTCTCTAGTCCTGTAGTGTTTACTACATCACCATGTGTCCTGTAGTGTTTACTACATCACCATGTGTCCTGTAGTGTTTACTACATCACCATGTGTCTCTGTAGTGTTTACTACATCACCATGTGTCTCTGTAGTGTTTACTACATCACCATGTGTCTCTGTAGTGTTTACTACATCACCATGTGTCCTGTAGTGTTTACTACATCACCATGTGTCTCCTTAGTGTTTACTACATCACCATGTGTCTCCAGTCCTGTAGTGTTTACTACATCACCATGTGTCTCTGTAGTGTTTACTACATCACCATGTGTCTCTGTAGTGTTTACTACATCACCATGTGTCTCTGTAGTGTTTACTACATCACCATGTGTCTCTAGTCCTGTAGTATTTACTACATCACCATGTGTCTCTGTAGTGTTTACTACATCACCATGTGTCTCTAGTCCTGTAGTGTTTACTACATCACCATGTGTCTCTGTAGTGTTTACTACATCACCATGTGTCTCTAGTCCTGTAGTGTTTACTACATCACCATGTGTCTCTGTAGTGTTTACTACATCACCATGTGTCTCCAGTCCTGTAGTGTTTACTACATCACCATGTGTCTCTGTAGTGTTAACTACATCACCATGTGTCCTGTAGTGTTTACTACATCACCATGTGTCCTGTAGTGTTTACTACATCACCATGTGTCTCTGTAGTGTTTACTCCATCACCATGTGTCTCTGTAGTGTTTACTACATCACCATGTGTCTCTGTAGTGTGTACTACATCACCATGTGTCTCTAGACCTGTAGTGTTTACTACATCACCATGTGTCTCTGTAGTGTTTACTACATCACCATGTGTCTCTAGTCCTGTAGTGTTTACTACATCACCATGTGTCTCTGTAGTGTTTACTACATCACCATGTGTCTCTAGTCCTGTAGTGTTTACTACATCACCATGTGTCTCTGTAGTGTTTACTACATCACCATGTGTCTCTGTAGTGTTAACTACATCACCATGTGTCTCTGTAGTGTTTACTACATCACCATGTGTCTCTGTAGTGTTTACTACATCACCATGTGTCCTGTAGTGTTTACTACATCACCATGTGTCTCTGTAGTGTTTACTACATCACCATGTGTCTCCAGTCCTGTAGTGTTTACTACATCACCATGTGTCTCTGTAGTGTTTACTACATCACCATGTGTCCTGTAGTGTTTACTACATCACCATGTGTCTCTGTAGTGTTTACTACATCACCATGTGTCCTGTAGTGTTTACTACATCACCATGTGTCTCTGTAGTGTTTACTACATCACCATGTCTCCTGTAGTGTTTGCTACATCACCATGTGTCTCTAGTCCTGTAGTGTTTACTACATCACCATGTGTCCTGTAGTGTTTACTACATCACCATGTGTCCTGTAGTGTTTACTACATCACCATGTGTCTCTGTAGTGTTTACTACATCACCATGTGTCTCTGTAGTGTTTACTACATCACCATGTGTCTCTGTAGTGTTTACTACATCACCATGTGTCCTGTAGTGTTTACTACATCACCATGTGTCTCTGTAGTGTTTACTACATCACCATGTGTCTCCAGTCCTGTAGTGTTTACTACATCACCATGTGTCTCTGTAGTGTTTACTACATCACCATGTGTCCTGTAGTGTTTACTACATCACCATGTGTCTCTGTAGTGTTTACTACATCACCATGTGTCCTGTAGTGTTTACTACATCACCATGTGTCTCTGTAGTGTTTACTACATCACCATGTCTCCTGTAGTGTTTGCTACATCACCATGTGTCTCTGTAGTGTTAACTACATCACCATGTGTCCTGTAGTGTTTACTACATCACCATGTGTCCTGTAGTGTTTACTACATCACCATGTGTCTCTGTAGTGTTTACTCCATCACCATGTGTCTCTGTAGTGTTTACTACATCACCATGTGTCTCTGTAGTGTGTACTACATCACCATGTGTCTCTAGACCTGTAGTGTTTACTACATCACCATGTGTCTCTGTAGTGTTTACTACATCACCATGTGTCCTGTAGTGTTTACTACATCACCATGTGTCCTGTTGTGTTTACTACATCACCATGTGTCTCTAGTCCTGTAGTGTTTACTACATCACCATGTGTCTCTGTAGTGTTTACTACATCACCATGTGTCTCCAGTCCTGTAGTGTTTACTACATCACCATGTGTCTCTGTAGTGTTTACTACATCACCATGTGTCCTGTAGTGTTTACTACATCACCATGTGTCTCTGTAGTGTTTACTACATCACCATGTGTCCTGTAGTGTTTACTACATCACCATGTGTCTCTGTAGTGTTTACTACATCACCATGTCTCCTGTAGTGTTTGCTACATCACCATGTGTCTCTAGTCCTGTAGTGTTTACTACATCACCATGTGTCCTGTAGTGTTTACTACATCACCATGTGTCCTGTAGTGTTTACTACATCACCATGTGTCTCTGTAGTGTTTACTACATCACCATGTGTCTCTGTAGTGTTTACTACATCACCATGTGTCTCTGTAGTGTTTACTACATCACCATGTGTCCTGTAGTGTTTACTACATCACCATGTGTCCTGTAGTGTTTACTACATCACCATGTGTCTCTGTAGTGTTTACTACATCACCATGTGTCCTGTAGTGTTTACTACATCACCATGTGTCTCTGTAGTGTTTACTACATCACCATGTGTCTCTAGTCCTGTAGTGTTTACTACATCACCATGTGTCTCTGTAGTGTTTACTACATCACCATGTGTCTCTAGTCCTGTAGTGTTTACTACATCACCATGTGTCTCTGTAGTGTTTACTACATCACCATGTGTCTCTAGTCCTGTAGTGTTTACTACATCACCATGTGTCTCTAGTCCTGTAGTGTTTACTACATCACCATGTGTCCTGTAGTGTTTACTACATCACCATGTGTCCTGTAGTGTTTACTCCATCACCATGTGTCCTGTAGTGTTTACTACATCACCATGTGTCCTGTAGTGTTTACTACATCACCATGTGTCTCTGTAGTGTTTACTACATCACCATGTGTCTCTGTAGTGTTTACTACATCACCATGTGTCTCTGTAGTGTTTACTACATCACCATGTGTCCTGTAGTGTTTACTCCATCACCATGTGTCTCTGTAGTGTTTACTACATCACCATGTGTCCTGTTGTGTTTACTACATCACCATGTGTCTCTGTAGTGTTTACTACATCACCATGTGTCTCTGTAGTGTTTACTACATCACCATGTGTCCTGTAGTGTTTACTACATCACCATGTGTCTCTAGTCCTGTAGTGTTTACTACATCACCATGTGTCTCTGTAGTGTTTACTACATCACCATGTGTCTCTGTAGTGTTTACTACATCACCATGTGTCCTGTAGTGTTTACTACATCACCATGTGTCTCTAGTCCTGTAGTGTTTACTACATCACCATGTGTCTCTAGTCCTGTAGTGTTTACTACATCACCATGTGTCCTGTAGTGTTTACTACATCACCATGTGTCTCTAGTCCTGTAGTGTTTACTACATCACCATGTGTCTCTAGTCCTGTAGTGTTTACTACATCACCATGTGTCTCTAGTCCTGTAGTGTTTACTACATCACCATGTGTCCTGTAGTGTTTACTACACCACCATGTGTCTCTGTAGTGTTTACTACATCACCATGTGTCTCTAGTCCTGTAGTGTTTACTACATCACCATGTGTCTCTGTAGTGTTTACTACATCACCATGTGTCCTGTAGTGTTTACTACATCACCATGTGTCTCTAGTCCTGTAGTGTTTACTACATCACCATGTGTCTCTGTAGTGTTTACTACATCACCATGTGTCCTGTAGTGTTTACTACATCACCATGTGTATCTGTAGTGTTTACTACATCACCATGTGTCCTGTAGTGTTTACTACATCACCATGTGTCTCTGTAGTGTTAACTACATCACCATGTGTCTCTGTAGTGTTTACTACATCACCATGTGTATCTGTAGTGTTTACTACATCACCATGTGTCCTGTAGTGTTTACTACATCACCATGTGTCTCTGTAGTGTTTACTACATCACCATGTGTCCTGTAGTGTTTACTACATCACCATGTGTCTCTGTAGTGTTTACTACATCACCATGTGTCCTGTAGTGTTTACTACATCACCATGTGTCTCTGTAGTGTTTACTACATCACCATGTGTCTCTGTAGTGTTTACTACATCACCATGTGTCCTGTAGTGTTTACTACATCACCATGTGTCTCTGTAGTGTTTACTACATCACCATGTGTCTCTAGTCCTGTAGTGTTTACTACATCACCATGTGTCCTGTAGTGTTTACTACATCACCATGTGTCTCTGTAGTGTTTACTACATCACCATGTGTCCTGTAGTGTTTACTACATTACCATGTGTCTCTGTAGTGTTTACTACATCACCATGTGTCCTGTAGTGTTTACTACATCACCATGTGTCCTGTAGTGTTTACTACATCACCATGTGTCTCTGTAGTGTTTACTACATCACCATGTGTCCTGTAGTGTTTACTACATCACCATGTGTCTCTGTAGTGTTTACTACATCACCATGTGTCTCTGTAGTGTTTACTACATCACCATGTGTCTCTGTAGTGTTTACTACATCACCATGTGTCTCTAGTCCTGTAGTGTTTACTACATCACCATGTGTCTCTGTAATGTTTACTACATCACCATGTGTCCTGTAGTGTTTACTACATCACCATGTGTCTCTAGTGTTTACTACATCACCATGTGTCCTGTAGTGTTTACTACATCACCATGTGTCTCTGTAGTGTTTACTACATCACCATGTGTCCTGTAGTGTTTACTACATCACCATGTGTCTCTGTAGTGTTTACTACATCACCATGTGTCCTGTAGTGTTTACTACATCACCATGTGTCTCCAGTCCTGTAGTGTTTACTACATCACCATGTGTCTCTGTAGTGTTTACTACATCACCATGTGTCCTGTAGTGTTTACTACATCACCATGTGTCTCTGTAGTGTTTACTACATCACCATGTGTCCTGTAGTGTTTACTACATCACCATGTGTCTCTGTAGTGTTTACTACATCACCATGTCTCCTGTAGTGTTTGCTACATCACCATGTGTCTCTAGTCCTGTAGTGTTTACTACATCACCATGTGTCTCTAGTCCTGTAGTGTTTACTACATCACCATGTGTCCTGTAGTGTTTACTACATCACCATGTGTCTCTGTAGTGTTTACTACATCACCATGTGTCCTGTAGTGTTTACTACATCACCATGTGTCTCTGTAGTGTTTACTACATCACCATGTGTCTCTAGTCCTGTAGTGTTTACTACATCACCATGTGTCTCTGTAGTGTTTACTACATCACCATGTGTCTCTGTAGTGTTTACTACATCACCATGTGTCTCTGTAGTGTTTACTACATCACCATGTGTCTCTGTAGTGTTTACTACATCACCATGTGTCTCTAGTCCTGTAGTGTTTACTACATCACCATGTGTCTCTGTAGTGTTTACTACATCACCATGTGTCCTGTAGTGTTTACTACATCACCATGTGTCTCTGTAGTGTTTACTACATCACCATGTGTCTCCAGTCCTGTAGTGTTTACTACATCACCATGTGTCTCTGTAGTGTTTACTACATCACCATGTGTCCTGTAGTGTTTACTACATCACCATGTGTCTCTGTAGTGTTTACTACATCACCATGTGTCCTGTAGTGTTTACTACATCACCATGTGTCTCTGTAGTGTTTACTACATCACCATGTCTCCTGTAGTGTTTGCTACATCACCATGTGTCTCTAGTCCTGTAGTGTTTACTACATCACCATGTGTCCTGTAGTGTTTACTACATCACCATGTGTCCTGTAGTGTTTACTACATCACCATGTGTCTCTGTAGTGTTTACTACATCACCATGTGTCTCTGTAGTGTTTACTACATCACCATGTGTCTCTGTAGTGTTTACTACATCACCATGTGTCCTGTAGTGTTTACTACATCACCATGTGTCCTGTAGTGTTTACTACATCACCATGTGTCTCTGTAGTGTTTACTACATCACCATGTGTCCTGTAGTGTTTACTACATCACCATGTGTCTCTGTAGTGTTTACTACATCACCATGTGTCTCTAGTCCTGTAGTGTTTACTACATCACCATGTGTCTCTGTAGTGTTTACTACATCACCATGTGTCTCTAGTCCTGTAGTGTTTACTACATCACCATGTGTCTCTGTAGTGTTTACTACATCACCATGTGTCTCTAGTCCTGTAGTGTTTACTACATCACCATGTGTCTCTAGTCCTGTAGTGTTTACTACATCACCATGTGTCCTGTAGTGTTTACTACATCACCATGTGTCCTGTAGTGTTTACTCCATCACCATGTGTCCTGTAGTGTTTACTACATCACCATGTGTCCTGTAGTGTTTACTACATCACCATGTGTCTCTGTAGTGTTTACTACATCACCATGTGTCTCTGTAGTGTTTAATACATCACCATGTGTCTCTGTAGTGTTTACTACATCACCATGTGTCCTGTAGTGTTTACTCCATCACCATGTGTCTCTGTAGTGTTTACTACATCACCATGTGTCCTGTTGTGTTTACTACATCACCATGTGTCTCTGTAGTGTTTACTACATCACCATGTGTCTCTGTAGTGTTTACTACATCACCATGTGTCCTGTAGTGTTTACTACATCACCATGTGTCTCTAGTCCTGTAGTGTTTACTACATCACCATGTGTCTCTGTAGTGTTTACTACATCACCATGTGTCTCTGTAGTGTTTACTACATCACCATGTGTCCTGTAGTGTTTACTACATCACCATGTGTCTCTAGTCCTGTAGTGTTTACTACATCACCATGTGTCCTGTAGTGTTTACTACATCACCATGTGTCCTGTAGTGTTTACTACATCACCATGTGTCTCTAGTCCTGTAGTGTTTACTACATCACCATGTGTCTCTAGTCCTGTAGTGTTTACTACATCACCATGTGTCTCTAGTCCTGTAGTGTTTACTACATCACCATGTGTCTCTGTAGTGTTTACTACACCACCATGTGTCCTGTAGTGTTTACTACATCACCATGTGTCTCTAGTCCTGTAGTGTTTACTACATCACCATGTGTCTCTGTAGTGTTTACTACATCACCATGTGTCCTGTAGTGTTTACTACATCACCATGTGTCTCTAGTCCTGTAGTGTTTACTACATCACCATGTGTCTCTGTAGTGTTTACTACATCACCATGTGTCCTGTAGTGTTTACTACATCACCATGTGTATCTGTAGTGTTTACTACATCACCATGTGTCCTGTAGTGTTTACTACATCACCATGTGTCTCTGTAGTGTTAACTACATCACCATGTGTCTCTGTAGTGTTTACTACATCACCATGTGTATCTGTAGTGTTTACTACATCACCATGTGTCCTGTAGTGTTTACTACATCACCATGTGTCTCTGTAGTGTTTACTACATCACCATGTGTCCTGTAGTGTTTACTACATCACCATGTGTCTCTGTAGTGTTTACTACATCACCATGTGTCCTGTAGTGTTTACTACATCACCATGTGTCTCTGTAGTGTTTACTACATCACCATGTGTCTCTGTAGTGTTTACTACATCACCATGTGTCCTGTAGTGTTTACTACATCACCATGTGTCTCTGTAGTGTTTACTACATCACCATGTGTCTCTAGTCCTGTAGTGTTTACTACATCACCATGTGTCCTGTAGTGTTTACTACATCACCATGTGTCCTGTAGTGTTTACTACATCACCATGTGTCTCTGTAGTGTTTACTACATCACCATGTGTCCTGTAGTGTTTACTACATCACCATGTGTCTCTGTAGTGTTTACTACATCACCATGTGTCCTGTAGTGTTTACTACATCACCATGTGTCCTGTAGTGTTTACTACATCACCATGTGTCTCTGTAGTGTTTACTACATCACCATGTGTCCTGTAGTGTTTACTACATCACCATGTGTCTCTGTAGTGTTTACTACATCACCATGTGTCTCCAGTCCTGTAGTGTTTACTACATCACCATGTGTCTCTGTAGTGTTTACTACATCACCATGTGTCCTGTAGTGTTTACTACATCACCATGTGTCTCTGTAGTGTTTACTACATCACCATGTGTCCTGTAGTGTTTACTACATCACCATGTGTCTCTGTAGTGTTTACTACATCACCATGTCTCCTGTAGTGTTTGCTACATCACCATGTGTCTCTAGTCCTGTAGTGTTTACTACATCACCATGTGTCCTGTAGTGTTTACTACATCACCATGTGTCCTGTAGTGTTTACTACATCACCATGTGTCTCTGTAGTGTTTACTACATCACCATGTGTCTCTGTAGTGTTTACTACATCACCATGTGTCTCTGTAGTGTTTACTACATCACCATGTGTCTCTAGTCCTGTAGTGTTTACTACATCACCATGTGTCTCTGTAGTGTTTACTACATCACCATGTGTCTCTAGTCCTGTAGTGTTTACTACATCACCATGTGTCTCTGTAGTGTTTACTACATCACCATGTGTCTCTAGTCCTGTAGTGTTTACTACATCACCATGTGTCTCTGTAGTGTTTACTACATCACCATGTGTCTCCAGTCCTGTAGTGTTTACTACATCACCATGTGTCTCTGTAGTGTTTACTACATCACCATGTGTCCTGTAGTGTTTACTACATCACCATGTGTCTCTGTAGTGTTTACTACATCACCATGTGTCCTGTAGTGTTTACTACATCACCATGTGTCTCTGTAGTGTTTACTACATCACCATGTCTCCTGTAGTGTTTGCTACATCACCATGTGTCTCTAGTCCTGTAGTGTTTACTACATCACCATGTGTCCTGTAGTGTTTACTACATCACCATGTGTCCTGTAGTGTTTACTACATCACCATGTGTCTCTGTAGTGTTTACTACATCACCATGTGTCTCTGTAGTGTTTACTACATCACCATGTGTCTCTGTAGTGTTTACTACATCACCATGTGTCCTGTAGTGTTTACTACATCACCATGTGTCCTGTAGTGTTTACTACATCACCATGTGTCTCTGTAGTGTTTACTACATCACCATGTGTCCTGTAGTGTTTACTACATCACCATGTGTCTCTGTAGTGTTTACTACATCACCATGTGTCTCTAGTCCTGTAGTGTTTACTACATCACCATGTGTCTCTGTAGTGTTTACTACATCACCATGTGTCTCTAGTCCTGTAGTGTTTACTACATCACCATGTGTCTCTGTAGTGTTTACTACATCACCATGTGTCTCTAGTCCTGTAGTGTTTACTACATCACCATGTGTCTCTAGTCCTGTAGTGTTTACTACATCACCATGTGTCCTGTAGTGTTTACTACATCACCATGTGTCCTGTAGTGTTTACTCCATCACCATGTGTCCTGTAGTGTTTACTACACCACCATGTGTCCTGTAGTGTTTACTACATCACCATGTGTCCTGTAGTGTTTACTACATCACCATGTGTCCTGTAGTGTTTACTACATCACCATGTGTCTCTGTAGTGTTTACTACATCACCATGTGTCCTGTAGTGTTTACTACATCACCATGTGTCTCTGTAGTGTTTACTACATCACCATGTGTCTCTAGTCCTGTAGTGTTTACTACATCACCATGTGTCTCTGTAGTGTTTACTACATCACCATGTGTCTCTAGTCCTGTAGTGTTTACTACATCACCATGTGTCTCTGTAGTGTTTACTACATCACCATGTGTCTCTAGTCCTGTAGTGTTTACTACATCACCATGTGTCTCTAGTCCTGTAGTGTTTACTACATCACCATGTGTCCTGTAGTGTTTACTACATCACCATGTGTCCTGTAGTGTTTACTCCATCACCATGTGTCCTGTAGTGTTTACTACACCACCATGTGTCCTGTAGTGTTTACTACATCACCATGTGTCTCTGTAGTGTTTACTACATCACCATGTGTCTCTGTAGTGTTTACTACATCACCATGTGTCTCTGTAGTGTTTACTACATCACCATGTGTCCTGTAGTGTTTACTCCATCACCATGTGTCTCTGTAGTGTTTACTACATCACCATGTGTCCTGTTGTGTTTACTACATCACCATGTGTCTCTGTAGTGTTTACTACATCACCATGTGTCTCTGTAGTGTTTACTACATCACCATGTGTCCTGTAGTGTTTACTACATCACCATGTGTCTCTAGTCCTGTAGTGTTTACTACATCACCATGTGTCTCTGTAGTGTTTACTACATCACCATGTGTCTCTGTAGTGTTTACTACATCACCATGTGTCCTGTAGTGTTTACTACATCACCATGTGTCTCTAGTCCTGTAGTGTTTACTACATCACCATGTGTCCTGTAGTGTTTACTACATCACCATGTGTCTCTGTAGTGTTTACTACATCACCATGTGTCTCTAGTCCTGTAGTGTTTACTACATCACCATGTGTCTCTAGTCCTGTAGTGTTTACTACATCACCATGTGTCTCTAGTCCTGTAGTGTTTACTACATCACCATGTGTCTCTGTAGTGTTTACTACACCACCATGTGTCCTGTAGTGTTTACTACATCACCATGTGTCTCTAGTCCTGTAGTGTTTACTACATCACCATGTGTCTCTGTAGTGTTTACTACATCACCATGTGTCCTGTAGTGTTTACTACATCACCATGTGTCTCTAGTCCTGTAGTGTTTACTACATCACCATGTGTCTCTGTAGTGTTTACTACATCACCATGTGTCCTGTAGTGTTTACTACATCACCATGTGTATCTGTAGTGTTTACTACATCACCATGTGTCCTGTAGTGTTTACTACATCACCATGTGTCTCTGTAGTGTTAACTACATCACCATGTGTCTCTGTAGTGTTTACTACATCACCATGTGTATCTGTAGTGTTTACTACATCACCATGTGTCCTGTAGTGTTTACTACATCACCATGTGTCTCTGTAGTGTTTACTACATCACCATGTGTCCTGTAGTGTTTACTACATCACCATGTGTCTCTGTAGTGTTTACTACATCACCATGTGTCCTGTAGTGTTTACTACATCACCATGTGTCTCTGTAGTGTTTACTACATCACCATGTGTCTCTGTAGTGTTTACTACATCACCATGTGTCCTGTAGTGTTTACTACATCACCATGTGTCTCTGTAGTGTTTACTACATCACCATGTGTCTCTAGTCCTGTAGTGTTTACTACATCACCATGTGTCCTGTAGTGTTTACTACATCACCATGTGTCCTGTAGTGTTTACTACATCACCATGTGTCTCTGTAGTGTTTACTACATCACCATGTGTCCTGTAGTGTTTACTACATCACCATGTGTCTCTGTAGTGTTTACTACATCACCATGTGTCCTGTAGTGTTTACTACATCACCATGTGTCCTGTAGTGTTTACTACATCACCATGTGTCTCTGTAGTGTTTACTACATCACCATGTGTCCTGTAGTGTTTACTACATCACCATGTGTCTCTGTAGTGTTTACTACATCACCATGTGTCTCTGTAGTGTTTACTACATCACCATGTGTCTCTGTAGTGTTTACTACATCACCATGTGTCTCTAGTCCTGTAGTGTTTACTACATCACCATGTGTCTCTGTAATGTTTACTACATCACCATGTGTCCTGTAGTGTTTACTACATCACCATGTGTCTCTAGTGTTTACTACATCACCATGTGTCCTGTAGTGTTTACTACATCACCATGTGTCTCTGTAGTGTTTACTACATCACCATGTGTCCCTGTAGTGTTTACTACATCACCATGTGTCCTGTAGTGTTTACTACATCACCATGTGTCTCTGTAGTGTTTACTACATCACCATGTGTCCTGTAGTGTTTACTACATCACCATGTGTCTCTGTAGTGTTTACTACATCACCATGTGTCCTGTAGTGTTTACTACATCACCATGTGTCTCTGTAGTGTTTACTACATCACCATGTCTCCTGTAGTGTTTGCTACATCACCATGTGTCTCTAGTCCTGTAGTGTTTACTACATCACCATGTGTCCTGTAGTGTTTACTACATCACCATGTGTCCTGTAGTGTTTACTACATCACCATGTGTCTCTAGTCCTGTAGTGTTTACTACATCACCATGTGTCTCTGTAGTGTTTACTACATCACCATGTGTCTCTAGTCCTGTAGTGTTTACTACATCACCATGTGTCTCTAGTCCTGTAGTGTTTACTACATCACCATGTGTCCTGTAGTGTTTACTACATCACCATGTGTCCTGTAGTGTTTACTCCATCACCATGTGTCCTGTAGTGTTTACTACACCACCATGTGTCCTGTAGTGTTTACTACATCACCATGTGTCCTGTAGTGTTTACTACATCACCATGTGTCCTGTAGTGTTTACTACATCACCATGTGTCTCTGTAGTGTTTACTACATCACCATGTGTCCTGTAGTGTTTACTACATCACCATGTGTCTCTGTAGTGTTTACTACATCACCATGTGTCTCTAGTCCTGTAGTGTTTACTACATCACCATGTGTCTCTGTAGTGTTTACTACATCACCATGTGTCTCTAGTCCTGTAGTGTTTACTACATCACCATGTGTCTCTGTAGTGTTTACTACATCACCATGTGTCTCTAGTCCTGTAGTGTTTACTACATCACCATGTGTCTCTAGTCCTGTAGTGTTTACTACATCACCATGTGTCCTGTAGTGTTTACTACATCACCATGTGTCCTGTAGTGTTTACTCCATCACCATGTGTCCTGTAGTGTTTACTACACCACCATGTGTCCTGTAGTGTTTACTACATCACCATGTGTCTCTGTAGTGTTTACTACATCACCATGTGTCTCTGTAGTGTTTACTACATCACCATGTGTCTCTGTAGTGTTTACTACATCACCATGTGTCCTGTAGTGTTTACTCCATCACCATGTGTCTCTGTAGTGTTTACTACATCACCATGTGTCCTGTTGTGTTTACTACATCACCATGTGTCTCTGTAGTGTTTACTACATCACCATGTGTCTCTGTAGTGTTTACTACATCACCATGTGTCCTGTAGTGTTTACTACATCACCATGTGTCTCTAGTCCTGTAGTGTTTACTACATCACCATGTGTCTCTGTAGTGTTTACTACATCACCATGTGTCTCTGTAGTGTTTACTACATCACCATGTGTCCTGTAGTGTTTACTACATCACCATGTGTCTCTAGTCCTGTAGTGTTTACTACATCACCATGTGTCCTGTAGTGTTTACTACATCACCATGTGTCTCTGTAGTGTTTACTACATCACCATGTGTCTCTAGTCCTGTAGTGTTTACTACATCACCATGTGTCTCTAGTCCTGTAGTGTTTACTACATCACCATGTGTCTCTAGTCCTGTAGTGTTTACTACATCACCATGTGTCTCTGTAGTGTTTACTACACCACCATGTGTCCTGTAGTGTTTACTACATCACCATGTGTCTCTAGTCCTGTAGTGTTTACTACATCACCATGTGTCTCTGTAGTGTTTACTACATCACCATGTGTCCTGTAGTGTTTACTACATCACCATGTGTCTCTAGTCCTGTAGTGTTTACTACATCACCATGTGTCTCTGTAGTGTTTACTACATCACCATGTGTCCTGTAGTGTTTACTACATCACCATGTGTATCTGTAGTGTTTACTACATCACCATGTGTCCTGTAGTGTTTACTACATCACCATGTGTCTCTGTAGTGTTAACTACATCACCATGTGTCTCTGTAGTGTTTACTACATCACCATGTGTATCTGTAGTGTTTACTACATCACCATGTGTCCTGTAGTGTTTACTACATCACCATGTGTCTCTGTAGTGTTTACTACATCACCATGTGTCCTGTAGTGTTTACTACATCACCATGTGTCTCTGTAGTGTTTACTACATCACCATGTGTCCTGTAGTGTTTACTACATCACCATGTGTCTCTGTAGTGTTTACTACATCACCATGTGTCTCTGTAGTGTTTACTACATCACCATGTGTCCTGTAGTGTTTACTACATCACCATGTGTCTCTGTAGTGTTTACTACATCACCATGTGTCTCTAGTCCTGTAGTGTTTACTACATCACCATGTGTCCTGTAGTGTTTACTACATCACCATGTGTCCTGTAGTGTTTACTACATCACCATGTGTCTCTGTAGTGTTTACTACATCACCATGTGTCCTGTAGTGTTTACTACATCACCATGTGTCTCTGTAGTGTTTACTACATCACCATGTGTCCTGTAGTGTTTACTACATCACCATGTGTCCTGTAGTGTTTACTACATCACCATGTGTCTCTGTAGTGTTTACTACATCACCATGTGTCCTGTAGTGTTTACTACATCACCATGTGTCTCTGTAGTGTTTACTACATCACCATGTGTCTCTGTAGTGTTTACTACATCACCATGTGTCTCTGTAGTGTTTACTACATCACCATGTGTCTCTAGTCCTGTAGTGTTTACTACATCACCATGTGTCTCTGTAGTGTTTACTACATCACCATGTGTCCTGTAGTGTTTACTACATCACCATGTGTCTCTAGTGTTTACTACATCACCATGTGTCCTGTAGTGTTTACTACATCACCATGTGTCTCTGTAGTGTTTACTACATCACCATGTGTCCCTGTAGTGTTTACTACATCACCATGTGTCCTGTAGTGTTTACTACATCACCATGTGTCTCTGTAGTGTTTACTACATCACCATGTGTCCTGTAGTGTTTACTACATCACCATGTGTCTCTGTAGTGTTTACTACATCACCATGTGTCCTGTAGTGTTTACTACATCACCATGTGTCTCTGTAGTGTTTACTACATCACCATGTCTCCTGTAGTGTTTGCTACATCACCATGTGTCTCTAGTCCTGTAGTGTTTACTACATCACCATGTGTCCTGTAGTGTTTACTACATCACCATGTGTCCTGTAGTGTTTACTACATCACCATGTGTCTCTGTAGTGTTTACTACATCACCATGTGTCTCTGTAGTGTTTACTACATCACCATGTGTCTCTGTAGTGTTTACTACATCACCATGTGTCCTGTAGTGTTTACTACATCACCATGTGTCCTGTAGTGTTTACTACATCACCATGTGTCTCTGTAGTGTTTACTACATCACCATGTGTCTCTGTAGTGTTTACTACATCACCATGTGTCCTGTAGTGTTTACTACATCACCATGTGTCTCTAGTCCTGTAGTGTTTACTACATCACCATGTGTCTCTAGTCCTGTAGTGTTTACTACATCACCATGTGTCCTGTAGTGTTTACTACATCACCATGTGTCTCTAGTCCTGTAGTGTTTACTACATCACCATGTGTCTCTGTAGTGTTTACTACATCACCATGTGTCTCCAGTCCTGTAGTGTTTACTACATCACCATGTGTCTCTGTAGTGTTTACTACATCACCATGTGTCTCTAGTCCTGTAGTGTTTACTACATCACCATGTGTCTCTGTAGTGTTTACTACATCACCATGTGTCTCCAGTCCTGTAGTGTTTACTACATCACCATGTGTCTCTGTAGTGTTTACTACATCACCATGTGTCTCTAGTCCTGTAGTGTTTACTACATCACCATGTGTCCTGTAGTGTTTACTACATCACCATGTGTCTCTGTAGTGTTTACTACATCACCATGTGTCCTGTAGTGTTTACTACATCACCATGTGTCTCTGTAGTGTTTACTACATCACCATGTGTCCTGTAGTGTTTACTACATCACCATGTGTCTCTGTAGTGTTTACTACATTACCATGTGTCTCTGTAGTGTTTACTACATCACCATGTGTCTCTGTAGTGTTTACTCCATCACCATGTGTCCTGTAGTGTTTACTACATCACCATGTGTCTCTGTAGTGTTTACTACATCACCATGTGTCCTGTTGTGTTTACTACATCACCATGTGTCTCTGTAGTGTTTACTACATCACCATGTGTCTCTGTAGTGTTTACTACATCACCATGTGTCCTGTAGTGTTTACTACATCACCATGTGTCTCTGTAGTGTTTACTACATCACCATGTGTCTCTGTAGTGTTTACTACATCACCATGTGTCTCTAGTCCTGTAGTGTTTACTACATCACCATGTGTCTCTGTAATGTTTACTACATCACCATGTGTCCTGTAGTGTTTACTACATCACCATGTGTCTCTAGTGTTTACTACATCACCATGTGTCCTGTAGTGTTTACTACATCACCATGTGTCTCTGTAGTGTTTACTACATCACCATGTGTCCTGTAGTGTTTACTACATCACCATGTGTCTCTGTAGTGTTTACTACATCACCATGTGTCCTGTAGTGTTTACTACATCACCATGTGTCTCTGTAGTGTTTACTACATCACCATGTGTCCTGTAGTGTTTACTACATCACCATGTCTCCTGTAGTGTTTGCTACATCACCATGTGTCTCTAGTCCTGTAGTGTTTACTACATCACCATGTGTCTCTGTAGTGTTTACTACATCACCATGTGTCTCTGTAGTGTTTACTACATCACCATGTCTCCTGTAGTGTTTACTACATCACCATGTGTCTCTAGTCCTGTAGTGTTTACTACATCACCATGTGTCTCTGTAATGTTTACTACATCACCATGTGTCCTGTAGTGTTTACTACATCACCATGTGTCTCTAGTGTTTACTACATCACCATGTGTCCTGTAGTGTTTACTACATCACCATGTGTCTCTGTAGTGTTTACTACATCACCATGTGTCCTGTAGTGTTTACTACATCACCATGTGTCTCTGTAGTGTTTACTACATCACCATGTGTCCTGTAGTGTTTACTACATCACCATGTGTCTCTGTAGTGTTTACTACATCACCATGTGTCCTGTAGTGTTTACTACATCACCATGTGTCTCTGTAGTGTTTACTACATCACCATGTGTCCTGTAGTGTTTACTACATCACCATGTGTCCTGTAGTGTTTACTACATCACCATGTGTCTCTGTAGTGTTTACTACATCACCATGTGTCCTGTAGTGTTTACTACATCACCATGTGTCTCTGTAGTGTTTACTACATCACCATGTGTCTCTGTAGTGTTTACTACATCACCATGTGTCTCTGTAGTGTTTACTACATCACCATGTGTCTCTAGTCCTGTAGTGTTTACTACATCACCACGTGTCTCTGTAATGTTTACTACATCACCATGTGTCCTGTAGTGTTTACTACATCACCATGTGTCTCTAGTGTTTACTACATCACCATGTGTCCTGTAGTGTTTACTACATCACCATGTGTCTCTGTAGTGTTTACTACATCACCATGTGTCCCTGTAGTGTTTACTACATCACCATGTGTCCTGTAGTGTTTACTACATCACCATGTGTCTCTGTAGTGTTTACTACATCACCATGTGTCCTGTAGTGTTTACTACATCACCATGTGTCTCTAGTCCTGTAGTGTTTACTACATCACCATGTGTCCTGTAGTGTTTACTACATCACCATGTGTCCTGTAGTGTTTACTACATCACCATGTGTCTCTGTAGTGTTTACTACATCACCATGTGTCTCTGTAGTGTTTACTACATCACCATGTGTCTCTGTAGTGTTTACTACATCACCATGTGTCCTGTAGTGTTTACTACATCACCATGTGTCCTGTAGTGTTTACTACATCACCATGTGTCTCTGTAGTGTTTACTACATCACCATGTGTCTCTGTAGTGTTTACTACATCACCATGTGTCCTGTAGTGTTTACTACATCACCATGTGTCTCTGTAGTGTTTACTACATCACCATGTGTCTCTAGTCCTGTAGTGTTTACTACATCACCATGTGTCCTGTAGTGTTTACTACATCACCATGTGTCTCTAGTCCTGTAGTGTTTACTACATCACCATGTGTCTCTGTAGTGTTTACTACATCACCATGTGTCTCTAGTCCTGTAGTGTTTACTACATCACCATGTGTCTCTGTAGTGTTTACTACATCACCATGTGTCTCTAGTCCTGTAGTGTTTACTACATCACCATGTGTCTCTGTAGTGTTTACTACATCACCATGTGTCTCCAGTCCTGTAGTGTTTACTACATCACCATGTGTCTCTGTAGTGTTTACTACATCACCATGTGTCTCTAGTCCTGTAGTGTTTACTACATCACCATGTGTCCTGTAGTGTTTACTACATCACCATGTGTCTCTGTAGTGTTTACTACATCACCATGTGTCCTGTAGTGTTTACTACATCACCATGTATCTCTGTAGTGTTTACTACATCACCATGTGTCCTGTAGTGTTTACTACATCACCATGTGTCTCTGTAGTGTTTACTACATTACCATGTGTCTCTGTAGTGTTTACTACATCACCATGTGTCTCTGTAGTGTTTACTCCATCACCATGTGTCCTGTAGTGTTTACTACATCACCATGTGTCTCTGTAGTGTTTACTACATCACCATGTGTCCTGTTGTGTTTACTACATCACCATGTGTCTCTGTAGTGTTTACTACATCACCATGTGTCTCTGTAGTGTTTACTACATCACCATGTGTCCTGTAGTGTTTACTACATCACCATGTGTCTCTGTAGTGTTTACTACATCACCATGTGTCTCTGTAGTGTTTACTACATCACCATGTGTCTCTAGTCCTGTAGTGTTTACTACATCACCATGTGTCTCTGTAATGTTTACTACATCACCATGTGTCCTGTAGTGTTTACTACATCACCATGTGTCTCTAGTGTTTACTACATCACCATGTGTCCTGTAGTGTTTACTACATCACCATGTGTCTCTGTAGTGTTTACTACATCACCATGTGTCCTGTAGTGTTTACTACATCACCATGTGTCTCTGTAGTGTTTACTACATCACCATGTGTCCTGTAGTGTTTACTACATCACCATGTGTCTCTGTAGTGTTTACTACATCACCATGTGTCCTGTAGTGTTTACTACATCACCATGTCTCCTGTAGTGTTTGCTACATCACCATGTGTCTCTAGTCCTGTAGTGTTTACTACATCACCATGTGTCTCTGTAGTGTTTACTACATCACCATGTGTCTCTGTAGTGTTTACTACATCACCATGTCTCCTGTAGTGTTTACTACATCACCATGTGTCTCTAGTCCTGTAGTGTTTACTACATCACCATGTGTCTCTGTAATGTTTACTACATCACCATGTGTCCTGTAGTGTTTACTACATCACCATGTGTCTCTAGTGTTTACTACATCACCATGTGTCCTGTAGTGTTTACTACATCACCATGTGTCTCTGTAGTGTTTACTACATCACCATGTGTCCTGTAGTGTTTACTACATCACCATGTGTCTCTGTAGTGTTTACTACATCACCATGTGTCCTGTAGTGTTTACTACATCACCATGTGTCTCTGTAGTGTTTACTACATCACCATGTGTCCTGTAGTGTTTACTACATCACCATGTGTCTCTGTAGTGTTTACTACATCACCATGTCTCCTGTAGTGTTTGCTACATCACCATGTGTCTCTAGTCCTGTAGTGTTTACTACATCACCATGTGTCCTGTAGTGTTTACTACATCACCATGTGTCCTGTAGTGTTTACTACATCACCATGTGTCTCTGTAGTGTTTACTACATCACCATGTGTCTCTGTAGTGTTTACTACATCACCATGTGTCTCTGTAGTGTTTACTACATCACCATGTGTCTCTAGTCCTGTAGTGTTTACTACATCACCATGTGTCTCTAGTCCTGTAGTGTTTACTACATCACCATGTGTCCTGTAGTGTTTACTACATCACCATGTGTCTCTGTAGTGTTTACTACATCACCATGTGTCCTGTAGTGTTTACTACATCACCATGTGTCTCTAGTCCTGTAGTGTTTACTACATCACCATGTGTCTCTGTAGTGTTTACTACATCACCATGTGTCCTGTAGTGTTTACTACATCACCATGTGTCTCTGTAGTGTTTACTACATCACCATGTGTCCTGTAGTGTTTACTACATCACCATGTGTCCTGTAGTGTTTACTACATCACCATGTGTCTCTGTAGTGTTTACTACATCACCATGTGTCCTGTAGTGTTTACTACATCACCATGTGTCCTGTAGTGTTTACTACATCACCATGTGTCTCTGTAGTGTTTACTACATCACCATGTGTCTCTGTAGTGTTTACTACATCACCATGTGTCTCTAGTCCTGTAGTGTTTACTACATCACCACGTGTCTCTGTAATGTTTACTACATCACCATGTGTCCTGTAGTGTTTACTACATCACCATGTGTCTCTAGTGTTTACTACATCACCATGTGTCCTGTAGTGTTTACTACATCACCATGTGTCTCTGTAGTGTTTACTACATCACCATGTGTCCTGTAGTGTTTACTACATCACCATGTGTCCTGTAGTGTTTACTACATCACCATGTGTCTCTGTAGTGTTTACTACATCACCATGTGTCCTGTAGTGTTTACTACATCACCATGTGTCTCTAGTCCTGTAGTGTTTACTACATCACCATGTGTCCTGTAGTGTTTACTACATCACCATGTGTCCTGTAGTGTTTACTACATCACCATGTGTCTCTGTAGTGTTTACTACATCACCATGTGTCTCTAGACCTGTAGTGTTTACTACATCACCATGTGTCTCTGTAGTGTTTACTACATCACCATGTGTCCTGTAGTGTTTACTACATCACCATGTGTCCTGTAGTGTTTACTACATCACCATGTGTCTCTGTAGTGTTTACTACATCACCATGTGTCTCTGTAGTGTTTACTACATCACCATGTGTCCTGTAGTGTTTACTACATCACCATGTGTCTCTAGTCCTGTAGTGTTTACTACATCACCATGTGTCTCTAGTCCTGTAGTGTTTACTACATCACCATGTGTCCTGTAGTGTTTACTACATCACCATGTGTCTCTAGTCCTGTAGTGTTTACTACATCACCATGTGTCTCTGTAGTGTTTACTACATCACCATGTGTCTCTAGTCCTGTAGTGTTTACTACATCACCATGTGTCTCTGTAGTGTTTACTACATCACCATGTGTCTCTAGTCCTGTAGTGTTTACTACATCACCATGTGTCTCTGTAGTGTTTACTACATCACCATGTGTCTCCAGTCCTGTAGTGTTTACTACATCACCATGTGTCTCTGTAGTGTTTACTACATCACCATGTGTCTCTAGTCCTGTAGTGTTTACTACATCACCATGTGTCCTGTAGTGTTTACTACATCACCATGTGTCTCTGTAGTGTTTACTACATCACCATGTGTCCTGTAGTGTTTACTACATCACCATGTATCTCTGTAGTGTTTACTACATCACCATGTGTCCTGTAGTGTTTACTGTCTGTGTCTCTGTAGTGTTTACTACATCACCATGTGTCTCTGTAGTGTTTACTACATCACCATGTGTCTCTGTAGTGTTTACTCCATCACCATGTGTCCTGTAGTGTTTACTACATCACCATGTGTCTCTGTAGTGTTTACTACATCACCATGTGTCCTGTTGTGTTTACTACATCACCATGTGTCTCTGTAGTGTTTACTACATCACCATGTGTCTCTGTAGTGTTTACTACATCACCATGTGTCCTGTAGTGTTTACTACATCACCATGTGTCTCTGTAGTGTTTACTACATCACCATGTGTCTCTGTAGTGTTTACTACATCACCATGTGTCTCTAGTCCTGTAGTGTTTACTACATCACCATGTGTCTCTGTAATGTTTACTACATCACCATGTGTCCTGTAGTGTTTACTACATCACCATGTGTCTCTAGTGTTTACTACATCACCATGTGTCCTGTAGTGTTTACTACATCACCATGTGTCTCTGTAGTGTTTACTACATCACCATGTGTCCTGTAGTGTTTACTACATCACCATGTGTCTCTGTAGTGTTTACTACATCACCATGTGTCCTGTAGTGTTTACTACATCACCATGTGTCTCTGTAGTGTTTACTACATCACCATGTGTCCTGTAGTGTTTACCATCACCATGTCTCCTGTAGTGTTTGCTACATCACCATGTGTCTCTAGTCCTGTAGTGTTTACTACATCACCATGTGTCTCTGTAGTGTTTACTACATCACCATGTGTCTCTGTAGTGTTTACTACATCACCATGTCTCCTGTAGTGTTTACTACATCACCATGTGTCTCTAGTCCTGTAGTGTTTACTACATCACCATGTGTCTCTGTAATGTTTACTACATCACCATGTGTCCTGTAGTGTTTACTACATCACCATGTGTCTCTAGTGTTTACTACATCACCATGTGTCCTGTAGTGTTTACTACATCACCATGTGTCTCTGTAGTGTTTACTACATCACCATGTGTCCTGTAGTGTTTACTACATCACCATGTGTCTCTGTAGTGTTTACTACATCACCATGTGTCCTGTAGTGTTTACTACATCACCATGTGTCTCTGTAGTGTTTACTACATCACCATGTGTCCTGTAGTGTTTACTACATCACCATGTGTCTCTGTAGTGTTTACTACATCACCATGTCTCCTGTAGTGTTTGCTACATCACCATGTGTCTCTAGTCCTGTAGTGTTTACTACATCACCATGTGTCCTGTAGTGTTTACTACATCACCATGTGTCCTGTAGTTTTTACTATATCACCATGTGTCTCTGTAGTGTTTACTACATCACCATGTGTCTCTGTAGTGTTTACTACATCACCATGTGTCTCTGTAGTGTTTACTACATCACCATGTGTCTCTAGTCCTGTGTGTTTACTACATCACCATGTGTCTCTAGTCCTGTAGTGTTTACTACATCACCATGTGTCTCTAGTCCTGTAGTGTTTACTACATCACCATGTGTCTCTGTAGTGTTTACTACATCACCATGTGTCCTGTAGTGTTTACTACATCACCATGTGTCTCTAGTCCTGTAGTGTTTACTACATCACCATGTGTCTCTGTAGTGTTTACTACATCACCATGTGTCCTGTAGTGTTTACTACATCACCATGTGTCTCTAGTCCTGTAGTGTTTACTACATCACCATGTGTCTCTGTAGTGTTTACTACATCACCATGTGTCCTGTAGTGTTTACTACATCACCATGTGTATCTGTAGTGTTTACTACATCACCATGTGTCCTGTAGTGTTTACTACATCACCATGTGTCTCTGTAGTGTTTACTACATCACCATGTGTCTCTGTAGTGTTTACTACATCACCATGTGTATCTGTAGTGTTTACTACATCACCATGTGTCCTGTAGTGTTTACTACATCACCATGTGTCTCTGTAGTGTTTACTACATCACCATGTGTCCTGTAGTGTTTACTACATCACCATGTGTCTCTGTAGTGTTTACTACATCACCATGTGTCCTGTAGTGTTTACTACATCACCATGTGTCTCTGTAGTGTTTACTACATCACCATGTGTCTCTGTAGTGTTTACTACATCACCATGTGTCCTGTAGTGTTTACTACATCACCATGTGTCTCTGTAGTGTTTACTACATCACCATGTGTCTCTAGTCCTGTAGTGTTTACTACATCACCATGTGTCCTGTAGTGTTTACTACATCACCATGTGTCCTGTAGTGTTTACTACATCACCATGTGTCTCTGTAGTGTTTACTACATCACCATGTGTCCTGTAGTGTTTACTACATCACCATGTGTCTCTGTAGTGTTTACTACATCACCATGTGTCCTGTAGTGTTTACTACATCACCATGTGTCTCTGTAGTGTTTACCATCACCATGTGTCTCTGTAGTGTTTACTACATCACCATGTGTCTCTGTAGTGTTTACTACATCACCATGTGTCTCTAGTCCTGTAGTGTTTACTACATCACCATGTGTCTCTGTAATGTTTACTACATCACCATGTGTCCTGTAGTGTTTACTACATCACCATGTGTCTCTAGTGTTTACTACATCACCATGTGTCCTGTAGTGTTTACTACATCACCATGTGTCTCTGTAGTGTTTACTACATCACCATGTGTCCTGTAGTGTTTACTACATCACCATGTGTCTCTGTAGTGTTTACTACATCACCATGTGTCCTGTAGTGTTTACTACATCACCATGTGTCTCTGTAGTGTTTACTACATCACCATGTGTCCTGTAGTTGTTTACTCCATCACCATGTTTTCTGTAGTGTTTACTACATCACCATGTGTCTCTGTAGTGTTTACTACATCACCATGTGTCTCTAGGCCTGTAGTGTTTACTACATCACCATGTGTCTCTGTAGTGTTTACTACATCACCATGTGTCCCTGTAGTGTTTACTACATCACCATGTGTCCTGTTGTGTTTACTACATCACCATGTGTCTCTGTAGTGTTTACTACATCACCATGTGTCTCTGTAGTGTTTGCTGTCACCATGTGTTTACTACATCACCATGTGTCTCTGTAGTGTTTACTACATCACCATGTGTCTCTGTAGTGTTTACTACATCACCATGTGTCTCTGTAGTGTTTACTACATCACCATGTGTCTCTGTAGTGTTTACTACATCACCATGTGTCCTGTAGTGTTTACTACATCACCATGTTTCTCTGTAGTGTTTACTACATCACCATGTGTCTCTGTAGTGTTTACTACATCACCATGTGTCTCTGTAGTGTTTACTACATCACCATGTGTCTCTGTAGTGTTTACTACATCACCATGTGTCTCAGTTCAGATCAGTCTTATGGTTTTGTTAATTGATTCTGACCAATATGTACTTTGAAGCTGTGCTCTGTGTGTGTGTGTGTGTGTGTGTGTGTGTGTGTGTGTGTGTGTGACTGATCTGTGTGTGCTGTGTGTGTGTGTGTGTGTGTGTGTGTGTGACTGATCTGCGCTGTGTGTGTGTGAGTTTGTGTGTGTGTGTGTGTGTGTGTGTGAGAGAGACTGATCTGCGCTGTGTGTGTATGTGTGTGTGCGTGTGTGTGTGTGTGTGTGTAAGAGACTGATCTGTGCTGTGTATGTGAGTGTGTGTGTGTGTGTGTGAGACTGATCTGCGCTGTGTGTGTGTGTGTGTGTGTGTGTGTGTGTGTGTGTGTGTGTGTGTGTGTGTGTGTGTGTGTGTGTGTGTGTGTGTGTGTGTGTGTGTGTGTTCGAGGCCCCTTCTCCTCCAGGGTGAGAGACAATTAATGAGATGGATATTTTCAGCACCTGGTGCTCTGCAGATTGAAAACATGAAAATAGAGAATTCAGAGAGAGAGAGAGAGGTGGAAGAGAGAGAGAGGTGGAAGAGTGTATTAAAGCTAAGGTGGTGTGAGGTCACTGGGCCCTTCCTTTCCATGTCTTTGAAGCAGGGGCTTGTGGGGAACGCAGTCCAGGTCCTGATAAGAGGCTCTTCATACAAACACAGAGCCTTCAGAAAGTATTCAGACCCCACTTTTCCCACAGTTTGTTACATTACAGACTAATTCAAACATTCATGAAATAGTTTTTTTTTCATTACTTTACACACAATACCCCATAATGACAAAGCAAAAACAGGTTTTCATAAATTCTTGCTAATAATAATACTTTAAAAAAATGAAATATCATATTTACATAAGTATTCAGACCCTTTACTCAGTACTTTGTTGAAGCACCTTTAGCAGTGATTACAGACTCCAGTCTTCTTGGGTATGACGCTACAAGCTTGGCACACCTGTATTTGGGGAGTTTCTCCCAGTCTTCTTATTGGGTATGACGCTACAAGCTTGGCACATCTGTATTTGGGGAGTTTCTCCCAGTCTTCTTATTGGGTATGACGCTACAAGCTTGACACACCTGTATTTGGGGAGTTTCTCCCAGTCTTCTTATTGGGTATGACGCTACAAGCTTGGCACACCTGTATTTGGGGAGTTTCTCCCAGTCTTCTTATTGGGTATGACGCTACAAGCTTGGCACACCTGTATTTGGGGAGTTTCTCCCAGTCTTCTTATTGGGTATGACGCTACAAGCTTGACACACCTGTATTTGGGGAGTTTCTCCCAGTCTTCTTATTGGGTATGACGCTACAAGCTTGGCACACCTGTATTTGGGGAGTTTCTCCCAGTCTTCTTATTGGGTATGACGCTACAAGCTTGGCACACCTGTATTTGGGGAGTTTCTCCCAGTCTTCTTATTGGGTATGACGCTACAAGCTTGACACACCTGTATTTGGGGAGTTTCTCCCAGTCTTCTTATTGGGTATGACGCTACAAGCTTGGCACACCTGTATTTGGGGAGTTTCTCCCAGTCTTCTTATTGGGTATGACGCTACAAGCTTGGCACACCTGTATTTGGGGAGTTTCTCCCAGTCTTCTTATTGGGTATGACGCTACAAGCTTGACACACCTGTATTTGGGGAGTTTCTCCCAGTCTTCTTATTGGGTATGACGCTACAAGCTTGGCACACTGTATTTGGGGAGTTTCTCCCAGTCTTCTTATTGGGTATGACGCTACAAGCTTGACACACCTGTATTTGGGGAGTTTCTCCCAGTCTTCTTATTGGGTATGACGCTACAAGCTTGGCACACCTGTATTTGGGGAGTTTCTCCCAGTCTTCTTATTGGGTATGACGCTACAAGCTTGGCACACCTGTATTTGGGGAGTTTCTCCCAGTCTTCTTATTGGGTATGACGCTACAAGCTTGACACACCTGTATTTGGGGAGTTTCTCCCAGTCTTCTTATTGGGTATGACGCTACAAGCTTGACACACCTGTATTTGGGGAGTTTCTCCCAGTCTTCTTATTGGGTATGACGCTACAAGCTTGACACACCTGTATTTGGGGAGTTTCTCCCAGTCTTCTTATTGGGTATGACGCTACAAGCTTGACACACCTGTATTTGGGGAGTTTCTCCCATTCTTTGCTGCAGAGGTATTTTCTCCAGAGATGTTTGATCGGATTCAAGTCCGATCAAACATTCTGGCTGGGCCAGTTAAGGACATTCAGAGACTTGTCCCGAAGCCACTCCTGTTTTATCTTGGCTATGTGCTTAGTGTCGTTGTCCTGTTGGAAGGTGAACCTTCGCCCCCAGTCGGAGGTCCTGAACGCTTTGGAGCAGGTTTTCATCAAGGATCTCTCTGTGCTTTGCGCCGTTCATAATTCCTTCGATCCTGACTTGTCTCCCTGTCCCTGCCGTTGAAAAACATCACCACAGCATGATGCTGCCACCACCATGCTTCACCGTAGGGATGGTGCCAGGTTTCCTCCAGACGTGAAGCTAGGCATTCAGGCCAGAAAATTTAATCTTGGTTTCATCAGACCAGAGAATCTGGTTTCTCATGGTTTGAAGCTACTCTTCCTGGGGGTTATTATGGGTCCCCATTAGTTCCTGTCAAGGCAGCAGCTACTCTTCCTGGGGTTTATTATGGATCCCCATTAGTTCCTGTCAAGGCAGCAGCTATTCTTCCTGGGGTTTATTATGGATCCCCATTAGTTCCTGCCAAGGCAGCAGCTACTCTTCCTGGGGTTTATTATGGATCCCCATCAGTTCCTGTCAAGGCAGCAGCTACTCTTCCTGGGGTTTATTATGGATCCCCATTAGTTCCTGCCAAGGCAGCAGCTACTCTTCCTGGGGTTTATTATGGATCCCCATTAGTTCCTGCCAAGGCAGCAGCTACTCTTACTGGGGTTTATTATGGATCTCCATTTTTTATTTATTTTACCTTTATTTAACCAGGCAAGTCAGTTAAGAACAAAATCTTATTTTCAATGGCAGCCTAGGAACAGTGGGTTAACTGCCTGTTCAGGGGCAGAACGACAGATTTGTCAGCTTGGGGGTTTGAACTTGCAACCTTCCGGTTACTAGTCCAACGCTCTAACCACTAGGCTACCCTGCCGCCCCATTAGTTCCTGTTGCCAAGGCAGCAGCTACTCTTCCTGGGGTTTATTATGGATCCCCATTAGTTCCTGCCAAGCCAGCAGCTACTCTTCCTGGGGTTTATTATGGATCCCCATTAGTTCCTGCCAAGGCAGCAGCTACTCTACCTGGGGTTTATTATGGATCCCCATTAGTTCCTGCCAAGGCAGCAGCTACTCTTCCTGGGGTTTATTATGGATCCCCATTAGTTCCTGCCAAGCCAGCAGCTACTCTTCCTGGGGTTTATTATGGATCCCCATTAGTTCCTGCCAAGGCAGCAGCTACACAGCTACATAACATGTTCAACACCACCACATGTCTACAACAAGTTCAATACCACCACATATCTACAACAAGTTCAATACCACCACATATCTACAACAAGTTCAATACCACCACATATCTACAACATGTTCAATACCACCACATATCTACAACATGTTCAATACCACCACATATCTACAACATGTTCAATACCACCACATATCTACAACATGTTCAATACCACCACATATCTACAACACAACATGTTCAATACCACCACATATCTACAACATGTTCAATACCACCACATATCCACAACCTGTTCAATACCACCACATATCTACAACATGTTCAATATCACCACATATCCACAACATGTTCAATACCACCACATATCCACAACCTGTTCAATACCACCACATATCTACAACACAACATGTTCAATACCACCACATATCTACAACATGTCCAACACCACCACATATCTACAACATGTTCAATACCACCACATATCTACAACATGTTCAATACCACCACATATCTACAACACAACATGTTCAATACCACCACATATCTACAACACAACATGTTCAATACCACCACATATCTACAACATGTTCAATACCACCACATATCTACAACATGTTCAATACCACCACATATCTACAACACAACATGTTCAATACCACCACATATCTACAACATGTTCAATACCACCACATATCCACAACATGTTCAATACCACCACATATCTACAACATGTTCAATACCACCACATATCTACAACATGTTCAATACCACCACATATCCACAACATGTTCAATACCACAGCATATCTACAACATGTTCAATACCACCACATATCTACAACATGTTCAATACCACCACATATCTACAACACAACATGTTCAATACCACCACATATCTACAACATGTTCAATACCACCACATATCTACAACATGTTCAATACCACCACATATCTACAACACAACATGTTCAATACCACCACATATCCACAACATGTTCAATACCACAGCATATCTACAACATGTTCAATACCACCACATATCTACAACATGTTCAATACCACCACATATCTACAACACAACATGTTCAATACCACCACATATCTACAACATGTTCAATACCACCACATATCTACAACACAACATGTTCAATACCACCACATATCTACAACATGTTCAACACCACCACATATCCACAACATGTTCAATACCACCACATATCCACAACATGTTCAATACCACCACATATCTACAACATGTTCAATACCACCACATATCTACAACATGTTCAATACCACCACATATCTACAACATGTTCAATACCACCACATATCTACAACACAACATGTTCAATACCACCACATATCTACAACATGTTCAATACCACCACATATCTACAACATGTTCAATACCACCACATATCTACAACACAACATGTTCAATACCACCACATATCTACAACATGTTCAATACCACCACATATCCACAACATGTTCAATACCACCACATATCTACAACACAACATGTTCAATACCACCACATATCTACAACATGTTCAATACCACCACATATCTAAAACACAACATGTTCAATACCACCACATATCCACAACATGTTCAATACCACCACATATCTACAACATGTTCAATACCACCACGTATCTACAACACAACATGTTCAATACCACCACATATCCACAACATGTTCAATACCACCACATATCTACAACACAACATGTTCAATACCACCACATATCCACAACACAACATGTTCAATACCACCACATATCTACAACACAACATGTTCAATACCACCACATATCCACAACATGTTCAATACCACCACATATCCACAACATGTTCAATACCACCACATATCTACAACATGTTCAATACCACCACATATCTACAACATGTTCAATACCACCACATATCTACAACACAACATGTTCAATACCACCACATATCCACAACACAACATGTTCAATACCACCACATATCTACAACATGTTCAATACCACCACATATCCACAACATGTTCAATACCACCACATATCTACAACATGTTCAATACCACCACATATCTACAACACAACATGTTCAATACCACCACATATCTACAACATGTTCAATACCACCACATATCTACAACACAACATGTTCAATACCACCACATATCTACAACATGTTCAACACCACCACATATCCACAACATGTTCAATACCACCACATATCCACAACATGTTCAATACCACCACATATCCACAACACAACATGTTCAATACCACCACATATCTACAACACAACATGTTCAATACCACCACATATCCACAACATGTTCAATACCACCACATATCTACAACATGTTCAATACCACCACATATCTACAACATGTTCATTACCACCACATATCTACAACACAGCATGTTCAATACCACCACATATCTACAACATGTTCAATGCCACCACATATCTACAACATGTTCAATACCACCACATATCTACAACATGTTCAATGCCACCACACATCTACAACACAACATGTTCAATACCACCACATATCTACAACACAACATGTTCAATACCACCACATATCTACAACATGTTCAATACCACCACATATCTACAACACAACATGTTCAATACCACCACATATCTACAACATGTTCAACACCACCACATATCCACAACATGTTCAATACCACCACATATCTACAACATGTTCAATACCACCACATATCCACAACATGTTCAATACCACCACATATCTACAACATGTTCAATACCACCACATATCTACAACATGTTCATTACCACCACATATCTACAACACAGCATGTTCAATACCACCACATATCTACAACATGTTCATTACCACCACATATCTACACACAGCATGTTCAATACCACCACATATCTACAACATGTTCAATACCCACATATCTACAACATGTTCAATACCACCACATATCCACAACATGTTCAATACCACCACATATCTAAAACACAACATGTTCAATACCACCACATATCCACAACATGTTCAATACCACCACATATCTACAACATGTTCAATACCACCACATATCTACAACATGTTCAATACCACCACATATCTACAACATGTTCATTACCACCACATATCTACAACATGTTCAATACCACCACATATCTAAAACACAACATGTTCAATACCACCACATATCCACAACATGTTCAATACCACCACATATCTACAACATGTTCAATACCACCACGTATCTACAACATGTTCAATACCACCACATATCCACAACATGTTCAATACCACCACATATCTACAACACAACATGTTCAATACCACCACATATCCACAACACAACATGTTCAATACCACCACATATCTACAACATGTTCAATACCACCACATATCCACAACATGTTCAATACCACCACATATCTACAACATGTTCAATACCACCACATATCTACAACACAACATGTTCAATACCACCACATATCTACAACATGTTCAATACCACCACATATCCACAACATGTTCAATACCACCACATATCTACAACACAACATGTTCAATACCACCACATATCTACAACATGTTCAATACCACCACATATCTACAATGTTCATTACCACCACATATCTACAACATGTTCAATACCACCACATATCTACAACACAGCATGTTCAATACCACCACATATCTACAGCATGTTCAATACCACCACATATCTACAACATGTTCAATACCACCACATATCTACAACATGTTCAATACCACCACATATCTACAACATGTTCAATACCACCACATATCTACAACATGTTCAATACCACCACATATCTACAACACAACATGTTCAATACCACCACATATCTACAACAACATGTTCAATACCACCACATATCTACAACATGTTCAATACCACCACATATCTACAACATGTTCAATACCACCACATATCTACAACATGTTCATTACCACCACATATCTACAACATGTTCAATACCACCACATATCTACAACACAACATGTTCAATACCACCACATATCTACAACATGTTCAATACCACCACATATCTACAACATGTTCAATACCACCACATATCTACAACACAACATGTTCAATACCACCACATATCTACAACATGTTCAATACCACCACATATCCACAACATGTTCAATACCACCACATATCTACAACACAACATGTTCAATACCACCACATATCTACAACATGTTCAATACCACCACATATCTAAAACACAACATGTTCAATACCACCACATATCCACAACATGTTCAATACCACCACATATCTACAACATGTTCAATACCACCACGTATCTACAACACAACATGTTCAATACCACCACATATCCACAACATGTTCAATACCACCACATATCTACAACACAACATGTTCAATACCACCACATATCCACAACACAACATGTTCAATACCACCACATATCTACAACACAACATGTTCAATACCACCACATATCCACAACATGTTCAATACCACCACATATCCACAACATGTTCAATACCACCACATATCTACAACATGTTCAATACCACCACATATCTACAACATGTTCAATACCACCACATATCTACAACACAACATGTTCAATACCACCACATATCCACAACACAACATGTTCAATACCACCACATATCTACAACATGTTCAATACCACCACATATCCACAACATGTTCAATACCACCACATATCTACAACATGTTCAATACCACCACATATCTACAACACAACATGTTCAATACCACCACATATCCACAACATGTTCAATACCACCACATATCTACAACATGTTCAATACCACCACATATCTACAACATGTTCATTACCACCACATATCTACAACATGTTCAATACCACCACATATCTACAACACAACATGTTCAATACCACCACATATCTACAACATGTTCAATACCACCACATATCTACAACATGTTCAATACCACCACATATCTACAACACAACATGTTCAATACCACCACATATCTACAACATGTTCAATACCACCACATATCCACAACATGTTCAATACCACCACATATCTACAACACAACATGTTCAATACCACCACATATCTACAACATGTTCAATACCACCACATATCTAAAACACAACATGTTCAATACCACCACATATCCACAACATGTTCAATACCACCACATATCTACAACATGTTCAATACCACCACGTATCTACAACACAACATGTTCAATACCACCACATATCCACAACATGTTCAATACCACCACATATCTACAACACAACATGTTCAATACCACCACATATCCACAACACAACATGTTCAATACCACCACATATCTACAACACAACATGTTCAATACCACCACATATCCACAACATGTTCAATACCACCACATATCCACAACATGTTCAATACCACCACATATCTACAACATGTTCAATACCACCACATATCTACAACATGTTCAATACCACCACATATCTACAACACAACATGTTCAATACCACCACATATCCACAACACAACATGTTCAATACCACCACATATCTACAACATGTTCAATACCACCACATATCCACAACATGTTCAATACCACCACATATCTACAACATGTTCAATACCACCACATATCCACAACACAACATGTTCAATACCACCACATATCTACAACATGTTCAATACCACCACATATCTACAACACAACATGTTCAATACCACCACATATCTACAACATGTTCAACACCACCACATATCCACAACATGTTCAATACCACCACATATCTACAACATGTTCAATACCACCACATATCCACAACACAACATGTTCAATACCACCACATATCTACAACACAACATGTTCAATACCACCACATATCCACAACATGTTCAATACCACCACATATCTACAACATGTTCAATACCACCACATATCTACAACATGTTCATTACCACCACATATCTACAACACAGCATGTTCAATACCACCACATATCTACAACATGTTCAATACCACCACATATCTACAACATGTTCAATACCACCACATATCTACAACATGTTCAATGCCACCACACATCTACAACACAACATGTTCAATACCACCACATATCTACAACACAACATGTTCAATACCACCACATATCTACAACATGTTCAATACCACCACATATCTACAACACAACATGTTCAATACCACCACATATCTACAACATGTTCAATACCACCACATATCCACAACATGTTCAATACCACCACATATCTACAACATGTTCAATACCACCACATATCCACAACATGTTCAATACCACCACATATCTACAACATGTTCAATACCACCACATATCTACAACATGTTCATTACCACCACATATCTACAACACAGCATGTTCAATACCACCACATATCTACAACATGTTCATTACCACCACATATCTACAACACAGCATGTTCAATACCACCACATATCTACAATGTTCAATACCACCACATATCTACAACATGTTCAATACCACCACATATCCACAACATGTTCAATACCACCACATATCTAAAACACAACATGTTCAATACCACCACATATCCACAACATGTTCAATACCACCACATATCTACAACATGTTCAATACCACCACATATCTACAACATGTTCAATACCACCACATATCTACAACATGTTCATTACCACCACATATCTACAACATGTTCAATACCACCACATATCTAAAACACAACATGTTCAATACCACCACATATCCACAACATGTTCAATACCACCACATATCTACAACATGTTCAATACCACCACGTATCTACAACATGTTCAATACCACCACATATCCACAACATGTTCAATACCACCACATATCTACAACACAACATGTTCAATACCACCACATATCCACAACACAACATGTTCAATACCACCACATATCTACAACATGTTCAATACCACCACATATCCACAACATGTTCAATACCACCACATATCTACAACATGTTCAATACCACCACATATCTACAACACAACATGTTCAATACCACCACATATCTACAACATGTTCAATACCACCACATATCCACAACATGTTCAATACCACCACATATCTACAACACAACATGTTCAATACCACCACATATCTACAACATGTTCAATACCACCACATATCTACAACATGTTCATTACCACCACATATCTACAACATGTTCAATACCACCACATATCTACAACACAGCATGTTCAATACCACCACATATCTACAGCATGTTCAATACCACCACATATCTACAACATGTTCAATACCACCACATATCTACAACATGTTCAATACCACCACATATCTACAACATGTTCAATACCACCACATATCTACAACATGTTCAATGCCACCACATATCTACAACACAACATGTTCAATACCACCACATATCTACAACACAACATGTTCAATACCACCACATATCTACAACATGTTCAATACCACCACATATCTACAACATGTTCAATACCACCACATATCTACAACATGTTCATTACCACCACATATCTACAACATGTTCAATACCACCACATATCTACAACACAACATGTTCAATACCACCACATATCTACAACATGTTCAATACCACCACATATCTACAACATGTTCAATACCACCACATATCTACAACACAACATGTTCAATACCACCACATATCTACAACATGTTCAATACCACCACATATCCACAACATGTTCAATACCACCACATATCTACAACACAACATGTTCAATACCACCACATATCTACAACATGTTCAATACCACCACATATCTAAAACACAACATGTTCAATACCACCACATATCCACAACATGTTCAATACCACCACATATCTACAACATGTTCAATACCACCACGTATCTACAACACAACATGTTCAATACCACCACATATCCACAACATGTTCAATACCACCACATATCTACAACACAACATGTTCAATACCACCACATATCCACAACACAACATGTTCAATACCACCACATATCTACAACACAACATGTTCAATACCACCACATATCCACAACATGTTCAATACCACCACATATCCACAACATGTTCAATACCACCACATATCTACAACATGTTCAATACCACCACATATCTACAACATGTTCAATACCACCACATATCTACAACACAACATGTTCAATACCACCATATCTACAACACAACATGTTCAATACCACCACATATCTACAACATGTTCAATACCACCACATATCCACAACATGTTCAATACCACCACATATCTACAACATGTTCAATACCACCACATATCTACAACACAACATGTTCAATACCACCACATATCTACAACATGTTCAATACCACCACATATCTACAACACAACATGTTCAATACCACCACATATCTACAACATGTTCAACACCACCACATATCCACAACATGTTCAATACCACCACATATCCACAACATGTTCAATACCACCACATATCCACAACACAACATGTTCAATACCACCACATATCTACAACACAACATGTTCAATACCACCACATATCCACAACATGTTCAATACCACCACATATCTACAACATGTTCAATACCACCACATATCTACAACATGTTCATTACCACCACATATCTACAACACAGCATGTTCAATACCACCACATATCTACAACATGTTCAATACCACCACATATCTACAACATGTTCAATACCACCACATATCTACAACATGTTCAATGCCACCACATATCTACAACACAACATGTTCAATACCACCACATATCTACAACACAACATGTTCAATACCACCACATATCTACAACATGTTCAATACCACCACATATCTACAACACAACATGTTCAATACCACCACATATCTACAACATGTTCAACACCACCACATATCCACAACATGTTCAATACCACCACATATCTACAACATGTTCAATACCACCACATATCCACAACATGTTCAATACCACCACATATCTACAACATGTTCAATACCACCACATATCTACAACATGTTCATTACCACCACATATCTACAACACAGCATGTTCAATACCACCACATATCTACAACATGTTCATTACCACCACATATCTACAACACAGCATGTTCAATACCACCACATATCTACAACATGTTCAATACCACCACATATCTACAACATGTTCAATACCACCACATATCCACAACATGTTCAATACCACCACATATCTAAAACACAACATGTTCAATACCACCACATATCCACAACATGTTCAATACCACCACATATCTACAACATGTTCAATACCACCACGTATCTACAACATGTTCAATACCACCACATATCTACAACATGTTCATTACCACCACATATCTACAACATGTTCAATACCACCACATATCTAAAACACAACATGTTCAATACCACCACATATCCACAACATGTTCAATACCACCACATATCTACAACATGTTCAATACCACCACGTATCTACAACATGTTCAATACCACCACATATCCACAACATGTTCAATACCACCACATATCTACAACACAACATGTTCAATACCACCACATATCCACAACACAACATGTTCAATACCACCACATATCTACAACATGTTCAATACCACCACATATCCACAACATGTTCAATACCACCACATATCTACAACATGTTCAATACCACCACATATCTACAACACAACATGTTCAATACCACCACATATCTACAACATGTTCAATACCACCACATATCCACAACATGTTCAATACCACCACATATCTACAACACAACATGTTCAATACCACCACATATCTACAACATGTTCAATACCACCACATATCTACAACATGTTCATTACCACCACATATCTACAACATGTTCAATACCACCACATATCTACAACACAGCATGTTCAATACCACCACATATCTACAGCATGTTCAATACCACCACATATCTACAACATGTTCAATACCACCACATATCTACAACATGTTCAATACCACCACATATCTACAACATGTTCAATACCACCACATATCTACAACATGTTCAATGCCACCACATATCTACAACACAACATGTTCAATACCACCACATATCTACAACACAACATGTTCAATACCACCACATATCTACAACATGTTCAATACCACCACATATCTACAACATGTTCAATACCACCACATATCTACAACATGTTCAATACCACCACATATCTACAACACAACATGTTCAATACCACAAACATATCCACAACATGTTCAATACCACCACATATCCACAACATGTTCAATACCACCACATATCTACAACATGTTCAATACCACCACATATCTACAACATGTTCAATACCACCACATATCTACAACACAACATGTTCAACACCACCACATATCTACAACATGTTCAATACCACCACATATCTACAACATGTTCAATACCACCACATATCTACAACACAACATGTTCAATACCACCACATATCTACAACATGTTCAACACCACCACATATCCACAACATGTTCAATACCACCACATATCCACAACATGTTCAATACCACCACATATCTACAACATGTTCAATACCACCACATATCTAAAACACAACATGTTCAATACCACCACATATCTACAACATGTTCAATACCACCACATATCTACAACACAACATGTTCAACACCACCACATATCTACAACATGTTCAATACCACCACATATCCACAACATGTTCAATACCACCACATATCTACAACATGTTCAATACCACCACATATCTACAACACAACATGTTCAATACCACCACATATCTACAACACAACATGTTCAATACCACCACATATCTACAACATGTTCAATACCACCACATATCTACAACATGTTCAATACCTCCACATATCTACAACATGTTCAATACCACCACATATCTACAACATGTTCAATACCACCACATATCTACAACACAACATGTTCAACACCACCACATATCTACAACATGTTCAATACCACCACATATCCACAACATGTTCAATACCACCACATATCCACAACATGTTCAATACCACCACATATCCACAACATGTTCAATACCACCACATATCTACAACACAACATGTTCAATACCACCACATATCTACAACATGTTCAATACCACCACATATCTACAACATGTTCATTACCACCACATATCTACAACATGTTCAATACCACCACATATCTACAACACAGCATGTTCAATACCACCACATATCTACAGCATGTTCAATACCACCACATATCTACAACATGTTCAATACCACCACATATCTACAACATGTTCAATACCACCACATATCTACAACATGTTCAATACCACCACATATCTACAACATGTTCAATGCCACCACATATCTACAACACAACATGTTCAATACCACCACATATCTACAACACAACATGTTCAATACCACCACATATCTACAACATGTTCAATACCACCACATATCTACAACATGTTCAATACCACCACATATCTACAACATGTTCAATACCACCACATATCTACAACACAACATGTTCAATACCACAAACATATCCACAACATGTTCAATACCACCACATATCCACAACATGTTCAATACCACCACATATCTACAACATGTTCAATACCACCACATATCTACAACATGTTCAATACCACCACATATCTACAACACAACATGTTCAACACCACCACATATCTACAACATGTTCAATACCACCACATATCTACAACATGTTCAATACCACCACATATCTACAACATGTTCATTACCACCACATATCTACAACATGTTCAATACCACCACATATCTACAACATGTTCAACACCACCACATATCCACAACATGTTCAATACCACCACATATCCACAACATGTTCAATACCACCACATATCTACAACATGTTCAATACCACCACATATCTAAAACACAACATGTTCAATACCACCACATATCTACAACATGTTCAATACCACCACATATCTACAACACAACATGTTCAACACCACCACATATCTACAACATGTTCAATACCACCACATATCCACAACATGTTCAATACCACCACATATCTACAACATGTTCAATACCACCACATATCTACAACACAACATGTTCAATACCACCACATATCTACAACACAACATGTTCAATACCACCACATATCTACAACATGTTCAATACCACCACATATCTACAACATGTTCAATACCTCCACATATCTACAACATGTTCAATACCACCACATATCTACAACATGTTCAATACCACCACATATCTACAACACAACATGTTCAACACCACCACATATCTACAACATGTTCAATACCACCACATATCCACAACATGTTCAATACCACCACATATCCACAACATGTTCAATACCACCACATATCCACAACATGTTCAATACCACCACATATCTACAACATGTTCAATACCACCACATATCTACAACATGTTCAATACCACCACATATCTACAACACAACATGTTCAATACCACCACATATCTACAACACAACATGATCAATACCACCACAGAGTGAGACTGAACCAAGGTGTGTTTGAGACAGAATGAGACTGAACCAAGGTGTGTTTGAGACAGAATGAGACTGAACCAAGGTGTGTTTGAGACAGAATGAGACTGAACCAAGGTGTGTTTGAGACAGAATGAGACTGAACCAAGGTGTGTTTGAGACAGAATGAGACTGAACCAAGGTGTGTTTGAGACAGAATGAGACTGAACCAAGGTGTGTTTGAGACAGAATGAGACTGAACCAAGGTGTGTTTGAGACAGAATGAGACTGAACCAAGGTGTGTTTGAGACAGAATGAGACTGAACCAAGGTGTGTTTGAGACAGAATGAGACTGAACCAAGGTGTGTCAGACAATAAGTAACTTCTTTAGATCCCATATCACCCTACCAGACACACAAACACACAGACACCAGACACACAAACACACAGACACCCAGACACCCTGACACCAGACACACAGACACCAGACACAGAGACACACAGACACCAGACACCCTGACACCAGACTACCTGACACCAGACACCCAGACTCCCTGACACCAGACTCCCTGACACCAGACTCCCTGACACCAGACACCCAGACACCAGACACCCTGACACCAGACACCCAGACTCCCTGACACCAGACTCCCTGACACCAGACTCCCTGACACCAGACACCCTGACACCAGACACCAGACACACAGACACCCTGACACCAGACACCCAGACACCAGACACACTGACACCAGACATTCTGACACCCAGACACCCTGACACCAGACACACGGACACCAGACACATATCTGTATTTCTCTTGTGTCACCAGAATACATTAGAAACAGGATGTTGTTACCCACTGTGTCACCAGAAACAGGATGTTGTTACCCACTGTGTCACCAGAAACAGGATGTTGTTACCCACTGTGTCACCAGAAACAGGATGTTGTTACCCACTGTGTCACCAGAAACAGGATGTGGTTACCCACTGTGTCACCAGAAACAGGATGTTGTTACCCGCTCTGTCACCAGAAACAGGATGTGGTTACCCACTGTGTCACCAGAAACAGGATGTTGTTACCCACTGTGTCACCAGAATACATTAGAAACAGGATGTGGTTACCCACTGTGTCACCAGAAACAGGATGTTGTTACCCACTGTGTCACCAGAAACAGGATGTGGTTACCCACTGTGTCACCAGAAACAGGATGTGGTTACCCACTGTGTCACCAGAAACAGGATGTGGTTACCCACTGTGTCACCAGAAACAGGATGTTGTTATCCACTGTGTCACCAGAATACATTAGAAACAAGATGTTGTTACCTACTGTGTCACCAGAAACAGGATGTTGTTACCCACTGTGTCACCAGAAACAGGATGTTGTTACCCATTGTGTCACCAGAAACAGGATGTGGTTACCCACTGTGTCACCAGAAACAGGATGTTGTTACCCATTGTGTCACCAGAAACAGGATGTTGTTACCCACTGTGTCACCAGAAACAGGATGTGGTTACCCACTGTGTCACCAGAAACAGGATGTGGTTACCCACTGTGTCCCCAGAAACAGGATGTGGTTACCCACTGTGTCACCAGAAACAGGATGTTGTTACCCACTGTGTCACCAGAAACAGGATGTGGTTACCCACTGTGTCACCAGAAACAGGATGTTGTTACCCACTGTGTCACCAGAAACAGGATGTGGTTACCCACTGTGTCACCAGAAACAGGATGTGGTTACCCACTGTGTCACCAGAAACAGGATGTGGTTACCCACTGTGTCACCAGAAACAGGATGTTGTTACCCACTGTGTCACCAGAAACAGGATGTGGTTACCCACTGTGTCACCAGAAACAGGATGTTGTTACCCGCTCTGTCACCAGAAACAGGATGTGGTTACCCACTGTGTCACCAGAAACAGGATGTGGTTACCCACTGTGTCACCAGAAACAGGATGTGGTTACCCACTGTGTCACCAGAAACAGGATGTTGTTACCCACTGTGTCACCAGAATACATTAGAAACAGGATGTGGTTACCCACTGTGTCACCAGAAACAGGATGTTGTTATCCACTGTGTCACCAGAGACAGGATGTTGTTACCCACTGTGTCACCAGAAACAGGATGTTGTTACCCACTGTGACACCAGAAACAGGATGTGGTTACCCACTGTGTCCCCAGAAACAGGATGTTGTTACCCACTGTGACACCAGAATACATTAGAAACAGGATGTTGTTACCCACTGTGTCCCCAGAAACAGGATGTTGTTACCCACTGTGTCACCAGAAACAGGATGTTGTTACCCACTGTGTCCCCAGAAACAGGATGTTGTTACCCACTGTGACACCAGAATACATTAGAAACAGGATGTTGTTACCCACTGTGTCCCCAGAAACAGGATGTTGTTACCCACTGTGTCACCAAAAACAGGATGTGGTTACCCACTGTGTCACCAGAAACAGGATGTGATTACCCACTGTGTCACCAGAAACAGGATGTTGTTACCCACTGTGTCACCAGAAACAGGATGTTGTTACCCACTGTGTCACCAGAATACATTAGAAACAGGATGTTGTTACCCACTGTGTCACCAGAAACAGGATGTTGTTACCCACTGTGTCCCCAGAATACATTAGAAACAGGATGTGGTTACCCACTGTGTCACCAGAATACATTAGAAACAGGATGTTGTTACCCACTGTGTTCCTGTAAGGAAGTGAGACATGATTTTGATGTGACTGCATCAGGGACGTCTCAGACAATAACTCATTTCTCACAAATGGTTCTTTGTATCTCGGTTGTATTTTTGTGAACCACATATGACTCTGTTAATACATGTCTGTCTGATTGTAGTCTCTCTCTCTCTCTCTCTCTCTCTCTCTCCCTCTCCCCCTCCCTCTCCCTCTACCTCCCTCTCTCTGTCTCTCCCTCCCTCCCTCTCTCTCTCTCTCTCTCTCTCTCTCTCTCTCTCGCTCTCTCTCTCTCTCTCTCCCTCTCTCTCTCTCTCTCTCTCTCTCTGTATCTCTCTCTCTCTCTCTCTCTCTCTCTCTCTCTCTCTCTCTCTCTCTGTCTCTCTCTCTCTCTCTCTCCCCTCCCCCTCCTTAGCGTCATGCAGTGGGAAGGTTGAGCTTCATACAGAGAGAAGAGGTGTAATCTACAGCCCCTCCTGGCCCCTCAACTACCCCCCCGGAATGAACTGTTCCTGGAACATAGAGGGGGAGAGGGGAGAGGTTATCACCATCAGGTAACATAGAGGGGACAGGAGAGAGATTATCACCATCGGGTAACATAGAGGGGACAGGAGAGAGATTATCACCATCAGGTAACATAGAGGGGACAGGAGAGAGGTTAGCACCATCAGGTAACAACATAGAGGGGACAGGAGAGAGGTTATCACCATCAGGTAACAACATTGAGAGGGGACAGGAGAGAGGTAATCACCATCAGGTAACATAGAGGGGACAGGAGAGAGATTATCACCATCAGGTAACATAGAGGGTACAGGAGAGAGGTTATCACCATCAGGTAACATAGAGGGGACATGAGAGAGGTTATCACCATCAGGTAACATAGAGGGGGACAGGAGAGAGGTTATCACCATCAGGTAACATAGAGGGGAAAGGAGAGAGGTTATCACCATCAGGTAACAACATAGAGGGGAACAGGAGAGAGGTTATCACCATCAGGTAACATAGAGGGGACAGGAGAGAGGTTATCACCATCAGGTAACAGAGGGGACAGGAGAGAGGTTATCACCATCAGGTAACATAGAGGGGACAGGAGAGAGGTTATCACCATCAGGTAACAGAGGGGACAGGAGAGAGGTTATCACCATCAGGTAACATAGAGGGGACAGGAGAGAGGTTATCACCATCAGGTAACATAGAGGGGACAGGAGAGAGGTTATCACCATCAGGTAACATAGAGGGGGACAGGAGAGAGGTTATCACCATCAGGTAACATAGAGGGTACAGGAGAGAGGTTATCACAATCAGGTAACAACATAGAGGGGACAGGAGAGAGGTTATCACCATCAGGTAACATAGAGGGTACAGGAGAGAGGTTTTCACCATCAGGTAACAACATAGAGGAGAACAGGAGAGAGGTTAGCACCATTAGGTAACATAGAGGGGACAGGAGAGAGGTTATCACCATCAGGTAACAACATAGAGGGGACAGGAGAGAGGTTATCACCATCAGGTAACAACATAGAGGGGACAGGAGAGAGGTTATCACCATCAGGTAACATATAGGGGACAGGAGAGAGGTTATCACCATCAAGTAACATAGAGGGGGACAGGAGAGAGGTTTTCACCATCAGGTAACAACATAGAGGAGAACAGGAGAGAGGTTATCACCATCAGGTAACATAGAGGGTACAGGAGAGAGGTTATCACCATCAGGTAACATAGAGGGGACATGAGAGAGGTTATCACCATCAGGTAACATAGAGGGGGACAGGAGAGAGGTTATCACCATCAGGTAACATAGAGGGGAAAGGAGAGAGGTTATCACCATCAGGTAACAACATAGAGGGGAACAGGAGAGAGGTTATCACCATCAGGTAACATAGAGGGGACAGGAGAGAGGTTATCACCATCAGGTAACATAGAGGGGACAGGAGAGAGGTTATCACCATCAGGTAACAGAGGGGACAGGATAGAGGTTATCACCATCAGGTAACATAGAGGGGACAGGAGAGAGGTTATCACCATCAGGTAACATAGAGGGGACAGGAGAGAGGTTATCACCATCAGGTAACATAGAGGGGGACAGGAGAGAGGTTATCACCATCAGGTAACAAAGGGGACAGGAGAGAGGTTATCACCATCAGGTAACATAGAGGGGACAGGAGAGAGGTTATCACCATCAGGTAACATAGAGGGGACAGGAGAGAGGTTATCACCATCAGGTAACATAGAGGGGACAGGAGAGAGGTTATCACCATCAGGTAACATAGAGGGGACAGGAGAGAGGTTATCACAATCAGGTAACAACATAGAGGGGACAGGAGAGAGGTTATCACCATCAGGTAACATAGAGGGTACAGGAGAGAGGTTTTCACCATCAGGTAACAACATAGAGGAGAACAGGAGAGAGGTTAGCACCATTAGGTAACATAGAGGGGACAGGAGAGAGGTTATCACCATCAGGTAACAACATAGAGGGGACAGGAGAGAGGGTATCACCATCAGGTAACATATAGGGGACAGGAGAGAGGTTATCACCATCAAGTAACATAGAGGGGGACAGGAGAGAGGTTTTCACCATCAGGTAACAACATAGAGGAGAACAGGAGAGAGGTTAGCACCATTAGGTAACATAGAGGGACAGGAGAGAGGTTATCACCATCAGGTAACAACATAGAGGGGACAGGAGAGAGGTTATCACCATCAGGTAACATAGAGGGGGCAGGAGAGAGTTTATCACCATCAGGTAACATAGAGGGGGACAGGAGAGAGGTTATCACCATCAGGTAACATAGAGGGGACAGGAGAGAGATTATCACCATCAGGTAACAGAGGGGACAGGAGAGAGGTAATCACCATCAGGTAACATAGAGGGGACAGGACAGAGGTTATCACCATCAGGTAACATAGAGGGGACAGGAGAGAGATTATCACCAGCAGGTAACATAGAGGGTACAGGAGAGAGGTTATCACAATCGGTTAACAGAGGGGACAGGAGAGAGGTTATCACCATCAGGTAACAACATAGAGGGGACAGCAGAGAGGTTATCACCATCAGGCAACAACATAGAGGGGACAGGAGAGAGGTTATCACCACCAGGTAACAACATAGAGGGGACAGGAGAGAGGTTATTACCATCAGGTAACGTAGAGGGGACAGGAGAGAGATTATCACCATCAGGTAACATAGAGGGGACAGGAGAGAGGTTATCACCACCAGGTAACATAGAGGGGACAGGAGAGAGGTTATCACCATCAGGTAACATAGAGGGGGACAGGAGAGAGGTTATCACCATCAGGTAACAACATAGAGGAGAACAGGAGAGAGGTTAGCACCATCAGGTAACATATAGGGGACAGTAGAGAGGTTATCACCATCAGGTAACAACATAGAGGGGACAGGAGAAAGTTATCACCATCAGGTAACATAGAGGGGACAGGAGAGAGTTATCACCATCAGGTAACATAGAGGGGACAGGAGAGAGGTTATCACCATCAGGTAACAACATAGAGGGGACAGGAGAGGGGTTATCACCATCAGGTAACAACATAGAGGGGACAGGAGAGAGGTTATCACCATCAGGTAACATAGAGGGGACAGGAGAGAGGTTATCACCATCAGGTAACAGAGAGGACAGGAGAGAGGTTATCACAATCAGGTAACAACATAGAGGGGACAGGAGAGAGGTTATCACCATCAGGTAACATAGAGGGTACAGGAGAGAGGTTTTCACCATCAGGTAACAACATAGAGGAGAACAGGAGAGAGGTTAGCACCATTAGGTAACATAGAGGGGACAGGAGAGAGGTTATCACCATCAGGTAACAACATAGAGGGGACAGGAGAGAGGGTATCACCATCAGGTAACATATAGGGGACAGGAGAGAGTTATCACCATCAAGTAACATAGAGGGGGACAGGAGAGAGGTTTTCACCACCAGGTAACAACATAGAGGAGAACAGGAGAGAGGTTAGCACCATTAGGTAACATAGAGGGGACAGGAGAGAGGTTATCACCATCAGGTAACAACATAGAGGGGACAGGAGAGAGGTTATCACCATCAGGTAACATAGAGGGGGGCAGGAGAGAGTTTATCACCATCAGGTAACATAGAGGGGGACAGGAGAGAGGTTATCACCATCAGGTAACATAGAGGGGACAGGAGAGAGATTATCACCATCAGGTAACAGAGGGGACAGGAGAGAGGTAATCACCATCAGGTAACATAGAGGGGACAGGACAGAGGTTATCACCATCAGGTAACATAGAGGGGACAGGAGAGAGATTATCACCAGCAGGTAACAACATAGAGGGGACAGCAGAGAGGTTATCACCATCAGGTAACAACATAGAGGGGACAGGAGAGAGGTTATCACCACCAGGTAACAACATAGAGGGGACAGGAGAGAGGTTATTACCATCAGGTAACGTAGAGGGGACAGGAGAGAGATTATCACCATCAGGTAACATAGAGGGGACAGGAGAGAGGTTATCACCACCAGGTAACATAGAGGGGACAGGAGAGAGGTTATCACCATCAGGTAACATAGAGGGGGACAGGAGAGAGGTTATCACCATCAGGTAACAACATAGAGGAGAACAGGAGAGAGGTTAGCACCATCAGGTAACATATAGGGGACAGTAGAGAGGTTATCACCATCAGGTAACAACATAGAGGGGACAGGAGAAAGTTATCACCATCAGGTAACATAGAGGGGACAGGAGAGAGGTTATCACCATCAGGTAACATAGAGGGGACAGGAGAGAGGTTATCACCATCAGGTAACAACATAGAGGGGGACAGGAGAGAGGTTATCACCATCAGGTAACAACATAGAGGGGGACAGGAGAGAGGTTATCACCATCAGGTAACATAGAGGGGACAGGAGAGAGGTTATCACCATCAGGTAACAGAGGGGACAGGAGAGAGGTTATCACCATCAGGTAACATAGAGGGGACAGGAGAGAGGTTATCACCATCAGGTAACATAGAGGGGACAGGAGAGAGATTATCACCAGCAGGTAACATAGAGGGGGACAGGAGAGAGTTTATCACCATCAGGTAACAACATAGAGGGGACAGCAGAGAGGTTATCACCATCAGGTAACAATATAGAGGGGCAGGAGAGAGGTTACCACCATCAGGTAACATAGAGGGTACAGGAGAGAGGTTATCACAATCAGGTAACAACATAGAGGGGACAGCAGAGAGGTTATCACCATCAGGTAACAATATAGAGGGGACAGGAGAGAGGTTATCACCATCAGGTAACATAGAGGGGACAGGAGAGAGGTTATCACCATCAGGTAACATAGAGGGGACAGGAGAGAGATTATCACCATCACGTAACAGAGGGGACAGGAGAGAGGTTATCACCATCAGTTAACGTAGAGGGGACAGGAGAGAGGTTATCACCATCAGGTAACATAGAGGGGGACAGGAGAGAGGTTATCACCATCAGGTAACAACATAGAGGGCCAGGAGAGAGGTTATCACCATCAGGTAACATAGAGGGTACAGGAGAGAGGTTATCACAGTCAGGTAACAACATAGAGGGGACAGGAGAGAGGTTATCACCATCAGGTAACAACATAGAGGGTACAGGAGAGAGGTTATCACAATCAGGTAACAACATAGAAGGGGACAGGAGAGAGGTTATCACAATCAGGTAACAACATAGAGGGGACAGGAGAGAGGTTATCACCATCAGGTAACAACATAGAGGGGACAGGAGAGAGGTTATCACCATCAGGTAACAACATAGAGGGTACAGGAGAGAGGTTATCACAATCAGGTAACAACATAGAGGGGACAGGAGAGAGATTATCACAATCAGGTAACAACATAGAGGGGACAGGAGAGAGGTTATCACCATCAGGTAACAACATAGAGGGTACAGGAGAGAGGTTATCACCATCAGGTAACAACATAGAGGGGACAGGAGAGAGGTTATCACCATCAGGTAACATAGAGGGGGACAGGAGAGAGGTTATCACAATCAGGTAACAACATAGAGGGTACAGGAGAGAGGTTATCACCATCAGGTAACATAGAGGGGACAGGAGAGAGGTTATCACCATCAGGTAACATAGAGGGGGACAGGAGAGAGGTTATCACCACCAGGTAACATAGAGGGGGACAGGAGAGAGGTTATCACCATCAGGTAACAACATAGAGGGTACAGGAGAGAGGTTATCACAATCAGGTAACAACATAGAGGGGACAGGAGAGAGGTAATCACCATCAGGTAACATAGAGGGGACAGGAGAGAGGTTATCACCATCAGGTAACAACATAGAGGGGACAGGAGAGAGGTTATCACCATCAGGTAACATAGAGGGGACAGGAGAGAGATTATCACCATCAGGTAACATAGAGGGGACAGGAGAGAGGTTATCACCATCAGGTAACAGAGGGGACAGGAGAGAGATTATCACCAGCAGGTAACATAGAGGGGGACAGGAGAGAGGTTATCACCATCAGGTAACAACATAGAGGAGAACAGGAGAGAGGTTAGCACCATCAGGTAACATAAAGGGGACAGGAGAGAGGTTATCACCATCAGGTAACAACATAGAGGGGACAGGAGAGAGGTTATCACCATCAGGTAACATAGAGGGGGACAGGAGAGAGGTTATCACCATCAGGTAACATAGAGGGGGGCAGGAGAGAGGTTATCACCAGCAGGTAACATAGAGGGGGACAGGAGAGAGGTTATCACCATCAGGTAACAACATAGAGGGGCAGGAGAGAGGTTACCACCATCAGGTAACATAGAGATTACAGGAGAGAGGTTAACACAATCAGGTAACAACATAGAGGGGACAGCAGAGAGGTTATCACCATCAGGTAACAACATAGAGGGGACAGGAGAGAGGTTATCACCATCAGGTAACAACATAGAAGGGACAGGAGAGAGGTTATCACCATCAGGTAACATAGAGGGGACAGGAGAGAGATTATCAGCATCAGGTAACATAGAGGGGACAGGAGAGAGGTTATCACCATCAGGTAACATAGAGGGGACAGGAGAGAGATTATCACCAGCAGGTAACATAGAGGGTACAGGAGAGAGGTTATCACCAGCAGGTAACAACATAGAGGGGAACAGGAGAGAGGTTATCACCATCAGGTAACATAGAGGGGACAGGAGAGAGGTTATCACCATCAGGTAACATAGAGGGGACAGGAGAGAGGTTATCACCATCAGGTAACAGAGGGGACAGGATAGAGGTTATCACCATCAGGTAACATAGAGGGGACAGGAGAGAGGTTATCACCATCAGGTAACATAGAGGGGCCAGGAGAGAGGTTATCACCATCAGGTAACATAGAGGGGACAGGAGAGAGGTTATCACCATCAGGTAACAAAGGGGACAGGAGAGAGGTTATCACCATCAGGTAACATAGAGGGGACAGGAGAGAGGTTATCACCATCAGGTAACATAGAGGGGACAGGAGAGAGGTTATCACCATCAGGTAACATAGAGGGGGACAGGAGAGAGGTTATCACCATCAGGTAACATAGAGGGTACAGGAGAGAGGTTATCACAATCAGGTAACAACATAGAGGGGACAGGAGAGAGGTTATCACCATCAGGTAACATAGAGGGTACAGGAGAGAGGTTTTCACCATCAGGTAACAACATAGAGGAGAACAGGAGAGAGGTTAGCACCATTAGGTAACATAGAGGGGACAGGAGAGAGGTTATCACCATCAGGTAACAACATAGAGGGGACAGGAGAGAGGGTATCACCATCAGGTAACATATAGGGGACAGGAGAGAGGTTATCACCATCAAGTAACATAGAGGGGGACAGGAGAGAGGTTTTCACCATCAGGTAACAACATAGAGGAGAACAGGAGAGAGGTTAGCACCATTAGGTAACATAGAGGGGACAGGAGAGAGGTTATCACCATCAGGTAACAACATAGAGGGGACAGGAGAGAGGTTATCACCATCAGGTAACATAGAGGGGGGCAGGAGAGAGTTTATCACCATCAGGTAACATAGAGGGGGACAGGAGAGAGGTTATCACCATCAGGTAACATAGAGGGGACAGGAGAGAGATTATCACCATCAGGTAACAGAGGGGACAGGAGAGAGGTAATCACCATCAGGTAACATAGAGGGGACAGGACAGAGGTTATCACCATCAGGTAACATAGAGGGGACAGGAGAGAGATTATCACCAGCAGGTAACATAGAGGGTACAGGAGAGAGGTTATCACAATCGGTTAACAGAGGGGACAGGAGAGAGGTTATCACCATCAGGTAACAACATAGAGGGGACAGCAGAGAGGTTATCACCATCAGGTAACAATATAGAGGGGACAGGAGAGAGGTTATCACCACCAGGTAACAACATAGAGGGGACAGGAGAGAGGTTATTACCATCAGGTAACGTAGAGGGGACAGGAGAGAGATTATCACCATCAGGTAACATAGAGGGGACAGGAGAGAGGTTATCACCACCAGGTAACATAGAGGGGACAGGAGAGAGGTTATCACCATCAGGTAACATAGAGGGGGACAGGAGAGAGGTTATCACCATCAGGTAACATAGAGGGGACAGGAGAGAGGTTATCACCATCAGGTAACAACATAGAGGAGAACAGGAGAGAGGTTAGCACCATCAGGTAACATATAGGGGACAGTAGAGAGGTTATCACCATCAGGTAACAACATAGAGGGGACAGGAGAAAGTTATCACCATCAGGTAACATAGAGGGGGACAGGAGAGAGGTTATCACCATCAGGTAACATAGAGGGGACAGGAGAGAGGTTATCACCATCAGGTAACAACATAGAGGGGGACAGGAGAGAGGTTATCACCATCAGGTAACAACATAGAGGGGGACAGGAGAGAGGTTATCACCATCAGGTAACATAGAGGGGACAGGAGAGAGGTTATCACCATCAGGTAACAGAGGGGACAGGAGAGAGGTTATCACCATCAGGTAACATAGAGGGGACAGGAGAGAGGTTATCACCATCAGGTAACATAGAGGGGACAGGAGAGAGATTATCACCAGCAGGTAACATAGAGGGGGACAGGAGAGAGTTTATCACCATCAGGTAACAACATAGAGGGGCAGGAGAGAGATTACCACCATCAGGTAACATAGAGGGTACAGGAGAGAGGTTATCACAATCAGGTAACAACATAGAGGGGACAGCAGAGAGGTTATCACCATCAGGTAACAATATAGAGGGGACAGGAGAGAGGTTATCACCATCAGGTAACATAGAGGGGACAGGAGAGAGGTTATCACCATCAGGTAACATAGAGGGGACAGGAGAGAGATTATCACCATCAGGTAACAGAGGGGACAGGAGAGAGGTTATCACCATCAGGTAACGTAGAGGGGACAGGAGAGAGGTTATCACCATCAGGTAACATAGAGGGGGACAGGAGAGAGGTTATCACCATCAGGTAACAACATAGAGGGCCAGGAGAGAGGTTATCACCATCAGGTAACATAGAGGGTACAGGAGAGAGGTTATCACAATCAGGTAACAACATAGAGGGGACAGGAGAGAGGTTATCACCATCAGGTAACAGCATAGAGGGTACAGGAGAGAGGTTATCACAATCAGGTAACAACATAGAAGGGGACAGGAGAGAGGTTATCACAATCAGGTAACAACATAGAGGGGACAGGAGAGAGGTTATCACCATCAGGTAACAACATAGAGGGGACAGGAGAGAGGTTATCACAATCAGGTAACAACATAGAGGGGACAGGAGAGAGATTATCACAATCAGGTAACAACATAGAGGGGACAGGAGAGAGGTTATCACCATCAGGTAACAACATAGAGGGTACAGGAGAGAGGTTATCACCATCAGGTAACAACATAGAGGGGACAGGAGAGAGGTTATCACCATCAGGTAACATAGAGGGGGACAGGAGAGAGGTTATCACAATCAGGTAACAACATAGAGGGTACAGGAGAGAGGTTATCACCATCAGGTAACATAGAGGGGACAGGAGAGAGGTTATCACCATCAGGTAACATAGAGGGGGACAGGAGAGAGGTTATCACCATCAGGTAACATAGAGGGGGACAGGAGAGAGGTTATCACCATCAGGTAACATAGAGGGGGACAGGAGAGAGGTTATCACTATCAGGTAACATAGAGGGGGCAGGAGAGGTTATCACCATCAGGTAACAACATAGAGGGGACAGGAGAGAGGTTATCACCATCAGGTAACATAGAGGGGACAGGAGAGAGATTATCACCATCAGGTAACATAGAGGGGACAGGAGAGAGGTTATCACAATCAGGTAACAACATAGAGGGGACAGGAGAGAGGTTATCACAATCAGGTAACAACATAGAGGGGACAGGGGAGAGGTTATCACCATCAGGTAACAACATAGAGGGTACAGGAGAGAGGTTATCACAATCAGGTAACAACATAGAGGGGACAGGAGAGAGGTAATCACCATCAGGTAACATAGAGGGGACAGGAGAGAGGTTATCACCATCAGGTAACAACATAGAGGGGACAGGAGAGAGGTTATCACCATCAGGTAACATAGAGGGGACAGGAGAGAGATAATCACCATCAGGTAACATAGAGGGGACAGGAGAGAGGTTATCACCATCAGGTAACAGAGGGGACAGGAGAGAGATTATCACCAGCAGGTAACATAGAGGGGACAGGAGAGAGGTTATCACCATCAGGTAACAACATAGAGGAGAACAGGAGAGAGGTTAGCACCATCAGGTAACATAAAGGGGACAGGAGAGAGGTTATCACCATCAGGTAACAACATAGAGGGGACAGGAGAGAGGTTATCACCATCAGGTAACATAGAGGGGGACAGGAGAGAGGTTATCACCATCAGGTAACATAGAGGGGGACAGGAGAGAGGTTATCACCAGCAGGTAACATAGAGGGGGACAGGAGAGAGGTTATCACCATCAGGTAACAACATAGAGGGGCAGGAGAGAGGTTACCACCATCAGGTAACATAGAGATTACAGGAGAGAGGTTAACACAATCAGGTAACAACATAGAGGGGACAGCAGAGAGGTTATCACCATCAGGTAACAACATAGAGGGGACAGGAGAGAGGTTATCACCATCAGGTAACAACATAGAAGGGACAGGAGAGAGGTTATCACCATCAGGTAACATAGAGGGGACAGGAGAGATTATCACCATCAGGTAACATAGAGGGGACAGGAGAGAGGTTATCACCATCAGGTAACATAGAGGGGACAGGAGAGAGGTTATCACCATCAGGTAACATAGAGGGGACAGGAGAGAGGTTTTCACCATCAGGTAATATAGAGGGGGACAGGAGAGAGGTTATCACCATCAGGTAACAACATAGAGGGGACAGGAGAGAGGTTATCACCATCAGGTAACATAGAGGGGACAGGAGAGAGGTTATCACCATCAGGTAACAACATAGAGGGGGACAGGAGAGAGGTTATCACCATCAGGTAACATAGAGGGGACAGGAGAGAGTTATCACCATCAGGTAACATAGAGGGGGCAGGAGAGAGGTTATCACCATCAGGTAGCAGAGGGGACAGGAGAGAGGTTATCACCATCAGGTAACATAGAGGGGACAGGAGAGAGGTTATCACCATCAGGTAACATAGAGGGGACAGGAGAGAGTTATCACCATCAGGTAACATAGAGGGGGACAGGAGAGAGGTTATCACCGTCAGGTAACAACATAGAGGGCCAGGAGAGAGGTTATCACCATCAGGTAACATAGAGGGGACAGGAGAGAGGTTATCACCATCAGGTAGCATAGAGGGGGACAGGAGAGAGGTTATCACCATCAGGTAACATAGAGGGTACAGGAGAGAGGTTATCACAATCAGGTAACAACGTAGAGGGGACAGGAGAGAGGTTATCACCATCAGGTAACATAGAGGGGGACAGGATAGAGGTTATCACCATCAGGTAACAACATAGAGGGGGACAGGAGAGAGGTTATCACCATCAGGTAACAGAGAGGGGACAGGAGAGAGGTTATCACCATCAGGTAACATAGAGGGACAGGAGAGAGGTTATCACCATCAGGTAACAACATAGAGGGGTCAGGAGAGAGGTTATCACCATCAGGTAACATATAGGGGACAGGGAAGATCTTATCACCATCAGGTAACATAGAGGGGGACAGGAGAGAGATTATCACCATCAGGTAACATAGAGGGGGGCAGGAGAGAGGTTATCACCATCAGGTAACATAGAGGGGGACAGGGGAGAGGTTATCACAATCAGGTAACAACATAGAGGGGACAGGAGAGAGGTTATCACCATCAGGTAACAACATAGAGGGGACAGGAGAGAGGTTATCACCATCAGGTAACATAGAGGGGACAGGAGAGAGATTATCACCATCAGGTAACATAGAGGGGACAGGAGAGAGGTTATCACCATCAGGTAACAACATAGAGGGTACAGGAGAGAGGTTATCACCATCAGGTAACATAGAGGGGACAGGAGAGAGATTATCACCATCAGGTAACATAGAGGGGACAGGAGAGAGGTTATCACCATCAGGTAACATAGAGGGGGCAGGAGAGAGGTTATCACCATCAGGTAACAACATAGAGGGGACAGGAGAGAGGTTATCACCATCAGGTAACATAGAGGGGACAGGAGAGAGATTATCACCATCAGGTAACATAGAGGGGACAGGAGAGAGGTTATCACCATCAGGTAACATAGAGGGGACAGGAGAGAGGTTATCACCATCAGGTAACATAGAGGGGGACAGGAGAGAGGTTATCACCATCAGGTAACATAGAGGGGACAGGAGAGAGGTTATCACCATCAGGTAACAGAGGGGACAGGAGAGAGGTTATCACCAGGTAACAACATAGGTTATCACCATCAGGTAACATAGGAGGGGGTAACAGGACAGGAGAGGTTATCACCATCAGGTAACATAGAGGGGACAGGAGAGAGGTTATCACCATCAGGTAACATAGAGGGGACAGGAGAGAGGTTATCACCATCAGGTAACATAGAGGGGACAGGAGAGAGGTTATCACCATCAGGTAACAGAGGGGACAGGAGAGAGGTTATCACCATCAGGTAACATAGAGGGGACAGGAGAGAGGTTATCACCATCAGGTAACATAGAAGGGACAGGAGAGAGGTTATCACCAT
>NW_024608646.1:0-72188 GCF_018296145.1 Oncorhynchus tshawytscha | reverse complement strand
AGGGCCCTATATAATACTGTATGCTTTCTTGAATTTGTTCTGGAATCTTGTGAACTGTGAAAAGACCCCCAGTGGCATGTCTGGTGGGATAAGTGTGTGTGTCAGAGATGTGTGTAATTTGACTTGTAAGAACTTTTGATGATATCTGTACATTATAGGAACACCTGTGATGACAAAAGTACAATGATTCATGTTTTGCTTTAGCTTGAGATAAAGAATCAGTGGTAGACACCTTGCAAGTGCATGAAAAGGTCAACTGTACAAAATCAGATGTCTGTCTGTGTGTTGAAACTATATTTTAGGTAACAGATGGATAAAGGGAACTAAGAGTTCCTGTTGATACTATGTTCCAGTCTTACTTGCAGTCTTACATGATAGCAATAAGGGGAAGAGTCATTGGGAAACTAACTGCCAACAACGTAATAAGCTGAACCCCGCCTAGCAGAGACATCTTTGTAGGAGCAACTATTAATTATGAGCTTATATGGTATGAAAGTTAAGGGACATCAGCCTGGTGATCCTCAGTAGGGGATAAAAAGGGAAAACACCATCTTTTGAACTTAGTGTCTTGCTTACAAATTGCTGTAAGTGTAAACTCTGGGTTGCAATCCTTATTAAACAAACTAACCTCTGATCAAATAAGTTTTCCTGTGGTCTCTTCTGTGCACATAGGGCAGAATTCCCTTACAGACTATGCAAACAATTTGGGATATTCAACACATTCATGTTTCTTATAAAAAGAAGTGATACAGTCAGTCTCTCCTCAACTCTTAGCCAAGAGAGACTAGCATGCATAGTATTTATATCAGCCTTCTGATTACAATTAAGAGCAAAACGTGCCGCTGTAACGGTTGTCATAGGTGGAAGAAGGTGAAGAGGACCAAGGTGCAGCGTGGTACATGTTCATGGTAGATTTAATAAAGAAACTGAACACAAGAACAAAAACAACAAAGCGGAACAAACTAAACAGTTCTGTCTGGTGCAGAAACACAAAGACAGAAAACGACTACCCACAAAAACCATGTGGGCAAGAGCTACCTAAGTATGGTTCTCAATCAGAGACAACGATAGACAGCTGTCCCTGTCTATTGGCCAAAAACCCATTCCAAAAACAAAGAAATACAAAAACACAGAAAAAGGAACATAGAATGCCCACCCTAGTCACACCCTGGACAAACCAAAATAGAGAATAAAAGCTTCTCTATGGCCAGGGCATGACAGCCGCTCTGTTCTGGGCCAGCTGCAGCTTTACGAGGTCTTTCCTTGCAGCACTGGACCACACGACTGGACAATAATCAAGATTAGACTAAACTAGAGCCTGCAGAACTTGCTTTGTGGAGAGTAGTGTCAAAAAAGCAGAGCATCTCTTTATTATGGCTAGACCTCTCCCCATCTTTACAACCATTGAATCTATATGTTTTGACCATGACAGTTTACAATCTAAGGTAATGCCAAGTAATTTAGTCTCCTCAACTTGTTCAACAGCCACACAATTCATTACCAGATTCAGCTGAGGTCTAGAACTTGAGGAATGATTTGTACCAAATACAATGCTCTTAGTTTTAGAGATGTTCAGGACCAGTTTATTACTGGCCACGCATTCCAAAACAGATTGCAACTCTTTGTTAAGGGTTTCAGTGACCTCATTAGCTGTGGTTGCTGATGCTTATATGGTTGAATCATCAGCATACATGGACACACATGCTTTGTTTAATGCCAGTGGCAGGCCATTGGTAAAAATAGAAAAGAGTAGAGGGCCTAGAGAGCTGCCCTGCGGTTCATCACACTTCATATGTTTGACATTAGAGAAGCTTCCATTAAAAACCCTCTGAGTTCTATTAGATAGATAGCTCTGAATCCACATTATGGCAGAGGTTGAAAAGCCATAGCACAAACATTCTTAAACAACAGGTTATGGTCAATAATATCAAAGGTTGCACTGAAATCTAACAATAGAGCTCCCACAATCTTCTTGTTATCAATTTCTCTCAACCAATCATCAGTCATTTGTGTCAGTGCAGTACATGTTGAGTGCCCTTCTCTATAAGCATGCTGAAAGTATGTTGTTCATTTGTTTACAGAAATATAGCATTGTATTTGTTCAAACCATTTTTTCCCCAACAGTTTGCTAAGAGCTGGCAGCAAGCTTATAGGTCTGCTGTAAAGGCCGCTTTACCACTCTTGGGTAGTGGATTAATTTGGCTTCCCTCCAGGCCTGAGAACAAAGACTTTCCTCTTGGCTCATATTAAAAATATGACAGATAGATGGAAAGCTACTGAGGACAGTAGCTGACTCTATAGCCACTCCTAAGTTGTCAATGCCAGGAGGTTTGTCATTATTGATCGATAACAATTGTTCCACCTCTCCCACACTAACTTTACAAAATTCGATACTTGCACTGCTTTTCTTTCATGGTGTTTTTTTCCATCATTCTTTATATAATTGATCTTGGCTTCCTAATAAAGTTGATTATTTTTGTTGAGTTTGTTCACATCATTTCTCAATTTGCAGTATGTAAGCCAGCCAGATGTGCAGCCAGACTTATTAGCCACTCCTTTTGCCCCATCTCTTTCAAACATACAGTTTTTAAATTCTTCATCAATCCATGGAACAGTTCTAACAGTCAGTACATGTTTATCAATAATTGGAAGAAGCAATTTCATCTGGTAAAAACAGGTAAACACATTATAAGGCAACAATATAAGACAACGGGATCACTGTGTATGTTCTCTGATGAATTGTAAGAAAAATGAGATGTGAAATATCAATATACACGCTAAGAGAAGTAATTTCTCTCTCCTGTGTGGATTCTCTAATGACATTTAAGTGATTGTTATGAGTAATATGTTTTCCCAAAGTCTAAGCTTTTGTAAGCTTTCTCCTCTGTGTCATGCTCTTTCAGGCTTCCTAAATGGGCAAATGCTTTGCACCCTGGGAGGAGTGGTAATGCATCTCCCCTGTGTGTATTCTCTCATGCTGTTTCAGGGCCCCAAACTGGTTAAAACCCTTTTCACACTGGGAGCAGTGGTAAGGCTTCTCCCCTGTGTGTACTAGCTCATGTCGTTTCAGAGTCCCTAACTGGTCTAAAACACTTGCCACACTGGGAGCAGTGGTAAGGCTTCTCCCCTGTGTGTACTAGCTCATGAGCTTTCAGGTGTCCTGACCGGTTGAAACACTTGCCACACTGGGAGCAGTGGTATGGCTTCTCCCCTGTGTGTACTAGCTCATGTCGTTTCAGATTCCCTAACTGGTTAAAACACTTGCCACACTGGGAGCAGTGGTAAGGCTTCTCCCCTGTGTGTATTCTCTCGTGTTTTTTCAGATCCCTTGACTGGCTGAAACACTTGCCACACTGGGAGCAGTGGTAAGGCTTCTCCCCTGTGTGTACTCGCTCATGAGCTTTCAGGTGTTCTGACCGGTTGAAACACTTGCCACACTGGGAGCAGTGGTAAGGCTTCTCCCCTGTGTGTACTAGCTCATGAGCTTTCAGGTGTCCTGACCGGTTGAAACACTTTCCACACTGGGAGCACTGGTGTCGTCTTGCGGGTTTGGATGTCCCTGGCTCTGGTTCCACTGAGTCTGGTCTTTCTCCTGCCAAAGACAGTTTATTTTTTTAAATAGATACACGAATGAAACCTCCACATGATAAAACAACAGTGCTATGAGAGTAAATCCTAATCAGATCTCAATAACCTGAGGCCAGTTTTAACAATCTTAGTGTGATTTTAAAACAAATGTAGAGCTTCCTGGTAATTACTTATATGTTTACACTACTTATTTTATTCATCCTGTTTTACAAGTCAGAACACAAAAAACTAGACAGTTCTAGGACACTGAAGACACAGACATCACTGGATTCCAATTGAGCAGGTGGTTCTAAATATATAACTTTCATAGCTGTATGATACAGAATGTGACCTACACACTTCCTTAAACATAAAATAACTAAAGAAGTAATTTTGTGTGATTGTAAAAAAAGTGTTTTTACATCGAAGACACAAAGCACATCAGTAAAATCTCCCCATTGTCGAAAGGGATCGACACCTGCTGTTTAAATGGACCAATTTCTTATTTAGACGTTGACAGGTTTTCAACATTTTGACTATCGCTGATGTCACATTTTGGGTAAAGTAAAAAATAAGGTGAAATATTTGGAAAGATGTTCCCAAAACTGATAGTAACTACAATAAACAAAAATATAAATGCAACATGTAAAGTGTTGGATGTTTCATGAGCTGAAACAAAAGATTGCAACATTTTTTACATCCCTGTTAGTAAACATTTCTCCTTTGCCAAGAAAATTCATCCACCTGACAGGTGTGGCATGTCAAGCTGATTAAACAGCATGATCATTACACAGGTGCACCTTGTGCTGGGGAGAATAAAAGGCCACACTAAAATGTGCAGTTTTGTCACACAACACAATGCCACAGGTGTCTCAAGTTTTGAGGGAGCGTGCAATTGGCATGCTGACTGCAGGAATATCCACTAGAGCTGTTACCAGATAATTGAATGTTCAATTCTCTACCAGAAGCTGCCTCCAACATCGTTTTAGAGAATTTGGCAGTACATCCAACTGGCCTCACAACCACAGACCACATATAACGACGCCAGCCCAGGATCCCCACAGCATCTGAGACCAGCCACCCGAGTTGTATTTCTATTCGTAATGAAGACCTTTTGTGGGGAAAAACTAAATTCTGATTGGCTGGGCCTGGCACCGCAATGGATGGGCTTATGCCCTCCAGGGTCCACCAATGGCTGCTCCCCTGCCCAGTCATGTAAAGTCCATAGATTTGGGCCTAATGTATTTATTTACAATGAATGACTTATATGAACTGTAAATTGTTGAAATTGTTGTTTATATTTTGGTTCAGTATACACACAGACACTGTGCATTTGTTAAGTATTCAGACCCCTTCACCTTTTCCAAATTTTGTTACATTTCAGCATTATTCTAAAATTGATTAAATTGTTTTTCCCCCTCGCCAATCTAAACTCAGCAAACAAAGAAACGTCCTCTCACTGTCAACTGCGTTTACTTTCAGCAAACTTAAGATGTGTAAATATTTGTTGGAACATAAACAAGATTCAACAACATTCAAAACTGAACAAGTTCCACAGACATTTGACTAACTGAAATGGAATAATGTGTCCCTGAACAAAGGGGGTTGGGGGTTAAGTACTGCACTGCATCTACTCATTAACTGCACCAGATTTGACAGTACTTGCAGTGAGATTGATATAAATATGAACTTTATCAAACAAAACATACATGTATTGTGTAACATGAAGTCCTATGAGTGCCATCTGATGAAGATCAAAGGTTAGTGATTAATTTTCTTTATTTCTGCTTCTTGTGACTCCTTTCTTTGGCTGGAAAATGGCTGTGTGTGTTTTTGAGGCTCTGACCTAACATAATTATATGGTGTGCTTTCGCTGTAACACTCTTTTGAAATCAGACACGATGGGTAGATTAACAAGAAGTTAAGCTTTAACTTGGTGTATTGCACTTGTGAATGTATGAAAGTTAATATTTCAAAAAAATATTTTGTATTTCGCGCTCTGCCTTTTCAGAGGAATGTTGTCGAGGGGTTCCGCTAGCCATAAGAAGTTAGGACTCCATGTTTCATTAGATGCTACAGTCCTCCTTTAAGACTCCATGTTTTCCTGTTCAACAGTCTTGTAAAGATAGGGGGGTTGACTGGGACAGGCAATGTAACATCCATAATGTTTTAAGGAAAGGTTTCTGTAAAACACGCACTTCACATTGGATCATCTTGAAACTTTCTCTCTAAAGTTAACTTTCATCAATGTTTAATATGGTCTATTGGTTTCTCTCTTTTCATTGGCAGAATCCTTTTTCAGTGTTATGATATTCATAACATCCATATCCACCAGTCTATCTTCCTGTCAACCAACAGAAGTCTGCTGGTTGTCCTGGTAACAGATACCAGTGGGCAGATCTATTGTATTTGTTCAAACTAAACTCCAGCACTTACTTTGATGAGTTAAATCTGATCCTTTCTTCTCTTCTCCTCCTCTCACAGTTCCACTCAGCCCCATTGTTTTCTTGCAGTCCACCAGCAGCACAGACAACCTCTTCATACCCAGTAAGGAGCTACCGGGAGAGGCAGGACACGGGGACTCTGGGAGGGAGGAAGGGCTAGCGTTGTCCTAGTAACCATAAAGAGGGGACACAAACACATATCATTATGGATGCCGATGTCACTGTTTTCATGAAGTGCTTTACAGAAATCCAGCCCAGACCCAGATAGAGCAAGCTGTATGCTAGACCAGACCAAGCTGTACCATCTGGTGATCTGATCTGGAGAGACTCTTCTCTTCCTCGTCAGCATCAGGATGTTGTTGAGGCTTCCCAGAGGATCCACCATAGTCATGTCTCTCTCCTGTGTGAATGAGAACATCAAACAGATGGTAAACTTATGATCTACTATTGCAATCACAGAGTCTTACAAGAGGCATGAATATGTCTAAAAGGGCCTAAAATGGAAACTTTCATCATCATTTTGTAAAATACTGTTTGTGTTGCAAATGTAAAAGGGTTGTTCCACGAAATGGGTGCCTTTTGCGTCCCTTTGATAATTTAAGTAGAAATTATGCACCAATGTTGAATTTGAAAAGCCTGTTAGATGAAGTGTACTTTAATGTGACCACATGGACATTTCAATAAATCTAATATAAAAGTCTAAATATATGTACCAATGACGGATTGCACCTTTAACAATTTATTCAGTACTGAACAACATATTAAAGTGTAGAACTTCAGTAGAATGCCTCTTTCAAACCCCACATTAGTTCGAGAAATGCATATTTTGTGCCCGTTTTTAAGTCAGCACTCACTGGTGTTAATCTGATATTCAGCCTTTTTTTCACTCCCAAAACGTCCTCCTCCTCCTTTTTAATTGAGATATTCTCCTCTTCCTCTTTTACTCCAAAAGGTTCTTCCTCTTCTTTCAATGTTATGGCATCTTCCTCCTTTTTCATTGTTAAAGATTCTACCTCCTCTCCTACTCTGACAACCTCTTTCCCATCTTCCTCTTTCACTGTAATATCATCCTCTTCTTCTTTCAATGTGATAGCCTCCTCTTCCTGGATGAATCAGTAATCTATTTTTGCTGTTGAAGAAACCTCCCGTCCCGTCCATTAGATTATACGTCACAGAAGAAGCGTCACCTGAAAGACTCACATCGCCATCTGCTGGCTGGAGTGGGTAACACAGATTGGAAAAAAATAAATAAATAGTTTAATCTGGCTAATAATGTCATGAGAAGTTATTTTAAAAAACAACCAGTTTCAGTTCTGCCCACACCTTTTCTATAGGATTGAGGTCAGGGCTTTGTGATGGACACACCAATACCTTGACTTTGTTGTCCTTAAGCAATTTTAACACAACTTTGGAAGTATTCTTGGATTCATCGTCCATTTGGAAGACCCATTTGCGACCAAGCTTTAACTTCCTGACTGATGTCTTGAGATGCTTCAATATATCCACATTATTTTCCATCCTCATGATGCCATCTATTTTGTGAAGTGCACCAGTCCCTTCTGCAGCAAAGTACCCACACAACATGATGCTGCCACCCCTGTGCTTCATGATTGGGATGGTGTTCTTCGGCTTGCAGGCATCCCTCTTTTTCCTCCAAACATAATTATGACCAAACAGTTATTTTTTTGTTTCATCAGACCAGAGGACATTCCTCCAAAAAGTACGATCTTCGTCCCCATGTAGTCTGGCTTTTTGGAGCAGTGGCTTCTTCCTTGCCGAGCGGCCTTTCAGGTTATGTCAATATAGAACTCGTTTTACTGTGGATATAGATCATTTTGTACCTGTTTCATCCAGCATCTTCACAAGGTCCTTTGCTGTTGTTCTGGGATTGATTTGCACTTTTCGCACCAAAGTACATTCATCTCAAGGAGACAGAAGGCGTCTCCTTCCTGAGCGGTATGACGGCTGCGTGGTCCCATGGTGTTTATACCTGCGTACTATTGTTTGTACAGATGAACGTAGTACCTTCAGGCATTTGGAAATTGCTCCCAAGGATGAACCAGACTTGTGGAGGTCTACAATTTTTTCTGAGGTCTTGGCTGATTTCTTTTGATTTTCCCATGATGTCAAGCAAAGAGGCAGAGTTTAAAGGTAGGCTTTGAAATACATCCACAGGTACACCTCCAATTGACTCAAATTATGTCAATTAGCCTATCAGAAGCTTCTAAAGCCATGACAACATTTCCTGGAATTTTCCAAGCTGTTTAAAGGCAGTCAACTTAGTATATGTAAACTTCTGACCAACGGGAATTGTGATACAGTGATATATAAGTGAAATAATCTGTCTGTAAAAAAATGTTTGAAAAATTACTTGTGTCAGGCAAATTCGATGTCCTAACCAAAACTAGTTTGCTAACAAGACATTTGTGGAGTGGTTGAAAAACGAGAACTTGTTGGCTGCTTTTCCTTCACTCTGCGGTCTAACTAATCCCAAACCGTCTCAATTTGGTTGAGGTCGGGGGATTGTGGAGGCCAGGTCTTCTGATACAGCACTCCATCACTCTCCTTCTTGGTCAATTATCCCTTACACCACCTGGATGTGTGTTGGGTCATTGTCCTGTTGAAAAACAAATGATAGTCCCACTATCATTTGTCCCACCAAACCAGATGGATGGCGTATCGCTGCAGATGCGGAGATCATCCGTTCACCAACTTTGAGTTTGAAACCAAAGATCGCAAATTTGGACTGATCAGACCAAAGGACAGATATCCACCGGTCTAATGTCCCTTGATCATGTTTCTTGGCCCAAGCAAGTCTCTTCTTATTGGTGTCCTTTAGTAGTGGTTTCTTTGCAGACATTTAACCATGAAGGCCTGATTCATGCAGTCTCCTCTGAAGAGTTGATGTTGAGAAGTGTCTGTTCCTTGAACTCTATGAAGCATTTATTTGGGCTGCCATTTCTGAGGCTGGTAACTCTAATGAACTTATCCTCTGCAACAGAAGTAACTCTGGGTCTTCCATTCCTGTGGTGGTCCTTAAGGTAATGATGGACTGCTGTTTCTCTTTGCTTATTTGAGCAGTTCTTGACATAATATGGACTTGGTCTTTTACCCAATATACCATATCTTCTGTATACCACCCCTACCGTGTCACAACACAACTGATTGGCTCAAACGCATTAAGGAAGAAATTCCACAACTTAACTTCTAACAAGGCACACATGTTAATTGAAATGCATTCCAGGTGACTACCTCATGAAGCTGGTTGAGAGAATGCCAAGCGTGTGCAAAGCTGTCAAGGCAAAGGGTGGCAACTTTGGGATTTTTCAAATATAACATATATTTGGATTTGTTTAACACTTTTTTGATTACTACATGATTCCATATGTGTTATTTCATAGTTAATGTCTTCACTATTATTCTGCAATGTAGAAAAGAGTACAAATACATTTTAAAAACCCTGGAATGAGTAGGCACGACAATTTTTGACCGGTAATTGGCATGCTGACTGCAGGAATATCCACTAGAGCTGTTACCAGATAATTGAATGTTCAATTCTCTACCAGAAGCCAACTGCAGACCACATGTAACCACGCCAGACCAGTACATGCGGCTTCTTCGCCTATGGGAACTGAGACCAGCCACCCGGACATCTGATGAAACTGAGGAGTAGGTCTCTCCGTAATAAAGCCAATGGCTGTGCCCCTGCCCAGTCATGTTAAGTCCAAAAAAGCAGCAGAGCGAGGCCCGCATGCAGCAACATTACAAGTCACGTGTTTGCAGCTGTTTCAGTACAGCACTACAGGGAGAGAGAGGGAGAGCAGCTGTTTCAGTACAGCACTACAGGGAGAGAGAGGGGGAGCAGCTGTTTCAGTACAGCACTACAGGGAGAGAGGAGGGAGAGCAGCTGTTTCAGTACAGCACTACAGGGAGAGAGCAGCTGTTTCAGTACAGCACTACAGGGAGAGAGAAGCTGTTTCAGTACAGCACTACAGAGAGAGAGAGGGAGAGCAGCTGTTTCAGTACAGCACTACAGGGAGAGAGAGGGGGCCAGCAGCTGTTTCAGTAGCACTACAGGGAGAGAGGGAGAGCTGTTTCAGTACAGCACTACAGGGAGAGAGAGGGAGAGCAGCTGTTTCAGTACAGCACTACAGTTTCTACAGGAGAGGAGGGAGAGCAGCTGTTTCAGTACAGCACTACAGGGAGAGGGAGGGAGAGCAGCTGTTTCAGTACAGCACTACAGGGAGAGGGAGAGCAGCTGTTTCAGTACAGCACTACAGGGAGAGGGAGAGAGCAGCTGTTTCAGTACAGCACTACAGGGAGAGGGAGAGAGAGCAGCTGTTTCAGTACAGCACTACAGGGAGAGGGAGGGAGAGCAGCTGTTTCAGTACAGCACTACAGGGAGAGGGAGGGAGAGCAGCTGTTTCAGTACTGCACTACAGGGAGAGGGAGGGAGAGCAGCTGTTTCAGTACTGCACTACAGGGAGAGGGAGGGAGCAGCTGTTTCAGTACAGCAGCTGTTTCAGTACAGCACTACAGGGAGAGGGAGAGTTTCAGCAGCTGTTTCAGTACAGCACTACAGGGAGAAAGAGGGGAGCAGCTGTTTCAGTACAGCACTACAGGGAGAGGGAGTACAGCACTACAGGGAGAGAGCTGTTTCAGTACAGCACTACAGGGAGAGAGAGCAGCTGTTTCAGTACAGCACTACAGGGAGAGGGGGGGAGCAGCTGTTTCAGTACAGCACTACAGGGAGAGGGAGAGGGGAGCAGCTGTTTCAGTACAGCACTACAGGGAGAGAGCAGCTGTTTCAGTACAGCACTACAGGGAGAGAGAGGGAGAGCAGCTGTTTCAGTACAGCACTACAGGGAGAGGGAGGGAGAGCAGCTGTTTCAGTACAGCACTACAGGGAGATGTTTCAGTACAGCACTACAGGGAGAGGGAGGGAGAGCAGCTGTTTTACAGCACTACAGGGAGAGGCAGCAGCTGTTTTAAGTAATAATAATAATGTTATAATAGGTAATAACTAACTTTAATAACTAGGGTTAATACCTGCCTGGCACTCAACAAAATATTTCTTTACCCCCTCTAACAATACGCTACAGAATTAGCATAGTAGGCCATGTAATTTAAGGTAATCTAGGGAGGGAGAGCAGCTATTTAGGACTGACTTATTCCTTGCCACCCATTCTGAAACTCACTGCAGCTCTTTGTTAAGTGTTGCTGTCATTTCAGTTTCAGTGGTAGCTGACGTGTACAGTGTTGAGTCATCCGCATACAGACACACACTGGCTTTACTCAAATGGAATCGTTGGCATGTCGTTGGTAAAGATTGAAAAAGGTAGGTGCCAAACAGCTGCCATGGGGAATTCCTGATTCCACCTTGATGTAACTTTAAGGCTACCATATAATGTTAAAGGACACTCATTGTTCATCTGTTGACATGGTAAAATCATCTGTCCTTATGTAATACATCAGCTAGCCCTGGTTAGGGCAGGCCAGTAAGACTCATATGGTATAACAAAATTTGTATCTTAACCTGAACTGAAAAATAAGGTTCCTTATTTAAAAACTCTTTATCCACAATATAGCAGGGGTGTAAAGCCATACGTGTCTGTGTATGACAGTAGTTTTTTTTTTTTAGTTAGAGACTTGCTAGTTTTTACTCATTGTCGGAAAAAGCACAAGCATTTCCACACCGCATCTAACAAACCAGTGTTGTGAAAATAAAGCTTTGATTTGATTCTACCTTGATTGGATTTAACCGTTTTTACAGTCATTTTCTTAATGGGTGCATGCTTATTAGTAACTGGGATCAGTTTCAAATGTGTCAAGGGCAGCGTCTGGTTGCTCATCATTACACACCACGGACCAACAAATATTATTTACCCCTCAACAACATAGGAATCACAAAAAAAATTTGACCTCTTATACACAATATTAGTCATTTTTGGAACTGTGGTTTTTATAGACATGTACTATATTGTGATCACTACATCTGATGGATCTGGATACTGCTTTAAAACCCATTTCAAACAGTATTAGTAAAGATATGATCAAAACATGTTGATGATTTCATTCCTCTACAGTTTGTAAACCCTGGGGTTGATTGATAACCTGAACCAGGTTATCCATAATGTTTTACAGTTTAAGTTTTTGAAAACAAGCACCTTACATTGGATCATCTTGAAATTTTCTCTCTAAAGCTAACTTTCATCAAGGTTTTATATGGTCTATTGGTTTCTCTCTTTTCATTGGCAGAATCCTTTTTCAGTGTTATGATATTCATAACATCCATATCCACCAGTCTATCTTCCTGTCAACTAACAGAACTCCACTGGTTGTCCTGGTAACAGATACCAGTGGGCAGATCTATTGTATTTGTTCAAACTAAACTACAGCACTTACTTTGATGAGTCAAATCTGATCCTTTCATCTCTTCTCCTCCTCTCACAGTTCCACTCAGCCCCGTTGTTTTCCTGAAGTCCACCAGCAGCACAGACAACCTCTTCATACCCAGCAGTAAGGTGCGACCGGGAGAGGCACGACACAGGGACTCCGGGAGGCTGGAAGGGCTAGCGTTGTCCTAGTAACCATAAAGAGGGGACACAGACGCACATCATTATGGATGCTGATGTCACTGTTGTCATAAAGTGCTCTACAGAAACCCAGCCCAAGCCGATAAAGCAAGCTGTATGCTAGACCAGACCAAGCTGTACCATCTGGTGTTCTGATCTGGAGAGACTCTTCTCTGCCTCGTCAGCATCAGGATGTTGTTGAGGCTCCGCAGAGGATCCACCATAGTCATGTCTCTCTCCTGTGTGAATGAGAACATCAAACAGATGGTAAACTTATGATCTTCTATTGCAATCACAGAGTCTTACAAGAGGCATGAATATGTCTAAAAAGAGCCTAAAATGGCCACTTTCATCTTGATTTCCTAAAAAAATATTTGTGATGCAAATGTAAAAGGGTTGTTCCACAAAATGGGTGCCTTTTTTATATTTTAAGTAGAACATATGCACCAATATTGAATTTTAAAAGACTGTTATACTAGATAAGGGGAACTTTAATGTCGACCACATGGAGAATTCAATACATCTCATTGAAAAGTCCCAAAACTATATGAACCAATGGCAGATCGACCATTTAACAATTCCGACAGTAAGAATGTCCATTAAAAACCCCACATTAGCTCAACAACTGCATAGTTTGTGTCCCTGTTTTTAAGACAGTACTCACTGGTGTCAATCGGATCTTCTGTCTCCTCCTTTTTCACTCCCAAAACGTCTTCCTCCTTCACCTTAATTAAGACAGCATCCTCTTCCTCTCTAAAAGGTTCTTTCTCTTCTTTAACTATAACAGCCTCCTCTTCCTCCTTTTTCATTCTGAAAGATTCTTTCTCCGTAAAGCAGACCTCCTCTTCATTAGCAAGGGAGGAGTAGTTCAGTGAGCTCATGGTCAGGGATGTTAGCTAGCTAGCATTAGCGACTAGCCTAGTGCTAACCTCAGTATCAATCTTTAACACGTTTGCAAATTGAACAAGCACATTAGGTTAAAGTTCACCAGTAGATACGTAAACCGAAATTTGTCTAAAACACTGAGATTAGCTCATGTACAATAACATGGTCTAAAGAATCAATCTTTCAGTTTTATGTTGTCTAGCAGGCTACCGAGGTGGTTGAAAGAGTTGGCGCCTTGTTGTTCCTGAAGAAGCGTCCCGTCCAGTCCATTATACGTCACGCAAGAAGCATCACCTGAAAGACGCCCATCGCCATCTGCTGGCTGGAGTGGGTAACGCAGTTTGGAAACAATAGGTACTACACTTTTTGTGTTGGAAAGAACGTCATAATAATTTAACAATAAACAGATATATTTTCTCTTACGTCTTACAAATAATACTTTCCTGTACACAGACGTAGAAGCTTAAAATGAATATGTGGATGATGAATAAATACTTCTACGAATAGGTAGTGTGTTAAAACACATTTGTGTTAATACTCTGTTCATTTTTCACATTTGTTGTATATTAGATGTGACCATACTTTTCCCTTAAAGCCACGCTCTATACGATACAAATCATACTGTAAACAATAGAGCAAATGCATCACATGCAACAGAATCAGCTGAATGAATTCACCCCTGATGATGCGTAAACACAGTTCACTTTCACAACTGCCACGTTGTATTTCCTCTCACATCAATTCGCTCACCTTTTCCCTTCGCTTGTGGACGTCAATGCACAACACATCAGCTGTAGGTGACCAGGAGTTAAAACCTTTCCAAACCAAACCATTTCATAACTGCTACACACAGCCTACATCGTTGTCACCATATTAGCTAAAGTAATGTCATAGTCAACACAGCTAATATAAGTAACGCTGCTACAATCATGACAGAGCTCCTCTGTGGAGATGCTACATGTTTCATCATTAGATGCTACAGTCCTCCAACAATGGGTGTCATATGAATCTTTACCACTTGCTCTGTAATAGGAGTAGTATCTTTCCTCGACTTACAGCCTCCACATTGACACTGTACCGGTAGCTCCTGTATATAGCCTCCACATTGACTCTGTACTGGTACCTCCTGTATTTAGCCTCCACATTGACTCTGTATTGGTACCTCCTGTATTTAGCCTCCACAATGACTCTGTACTGGTAATCCACCTCTGTAGGTACCTACAGACTCTGTACTAATACTGTTATTATTATTTTACTGCTGCTCTTTAACATTATTTATTTGTATTTTTACTGAACACTTATTTTTCTTGGAACTGCATTGTTGGTTATCAGTCAGCATTCCACTGTAAGGTCTACACTAAATTTGATTTGTATTTTGATTTCATTCATACATTTCTTACATTAATTTTTTAATATAGAAAATATAAATATGAATATTGAAAATATGAATGTTTAGATTTTTTTACATATATTGTTGAACATAATAGAAAAAAGTTATGGGCAATTTAATACAGAGACATTAGCATAGTAGGATATGTAACTTAAGGTTACCTAACATAACCCCTGTTCTATGATATTATAAGCCTCGTTAGGGGCGGAGTCTAGGGAGATCCAATCAAACAACGTCTGTCACGCAACAGCTAATAGCAGATGACTCCACTTCCTATATAGGGCCATAGTCTCTCCCGTCTTCACATCTAAGTACGTTTGTCTTCCATGTGTGAAAGGTAACCTAGTCAACTACCATAGAGCTCATATACTTTACGATGCCAAGTCTAGACAGGATCATCCCTCAAGGTTCTGTTAGGTAACCTGGTGAATATCATAGAACCAGGGTTCTGTTAGGTAACCTGGTGAATATCATAGAATCAGGGTTCTGTTAGGTAACCTGGTGAATATCATAGAACCAGGGTTCTGTTAGGTAACCTGGTGAATATTATAGAATCAGGGTTCTGTTAGGTAACCTGGTGAATATCATAGAACCAGGGTTCTGTTAGGTAACCTGGTGAATATCATAGAACCAGGGTTCTGTTAGGTAACCTGGTGAATATCATAGAACCAGGGTTCTGTTAGGTAACCTGGTGAATATCATAGAACCAGGGTTCTGTTAGGTAACCTGGTGAATATCATAGAACCAGGGTTCTGTTAGGTAACCTGGTGAATATCATAGAACCAGGGTTCTGTTAACCAGGGTTCCTGTGAACCTATCATAGAACCAGGGTTCTGTTAGGTAACCTGGTGAATATCATAGAACCAGGGTTCTGTTAGGTAACCTGGTGAATATCATAGAACCAGGGTTCTGTGAATAGGAACCTGGTGAATATCATAGAATCAGGGTTCTGTTAGGTAACCTGGTGAATATCATAGAATCAGGGTTCTGTTAACCTAACCTGGTTAGGGTTAGAATCATAGAATCAGGGTTCTGTTAGGTAACCTGGTGAATATCATAGAACCAGGGTTCTGTTAGGTAACCTGGTGAATATCATAGAACCAGGGTTCTGTTAGGTAACCTGGTGAATATCATAGAACCAGGGTTCTGTTAGGTAACCTGGTGAATATCATAGAACCAGGGTTCTGTTAGGTAACCTGGTGAATATCATAGAATCAGGGTTCTGTTAGGTAACCTGGTGAATATCATAGAACCAGGGTTCTGTTAGGTAACCTGGTGAATATCATAGAACCAGGGTTCTGTTAGGTAACCTGGTGAATATCATAGAACCAGGGTTCTGTTAGGTAACCTGGTGAATATTGAACCAGGGTTCTGTTAGGTAACCTGGTGAATATCATAGAACCAGGGTTCTGTTAGGTAACCTGGTGAATATCATAGAACCAGGGTTCTGTTAGGTAACCTGGTGAATATCATAGAACCAGGGTTCTTCTGTTAGGTAACCTGGTGAATATCATAGAATTAGTGGTTCTGTTGGTGAATATCATAGAACCAGGGTTCTGTTAGGTAACCTGGTGAATATCAGGGTTCTGTTAGAACCTGGTGAATATCATAGAACAGGGTTCTCCTGGTGAATATCATAGAACCAGGGTTCTGTTAGGTAACCTGGTGAATATCATAGAACCAGGGTTCTGTTAGGTAACCTGGTGAATATCATAGAACCAGGGTTCTGTTAGGTAACCTGATGAATATCATAGAACCAGGGTTCTGTTAGGTAACCTGGTGAATATCATAGAATCAGGGTTCTGTTAGGTAACCTGGTGAATTCATAGAACCAGGGTTCTGTTTTCCCCCTGGTGAATATCATAGAACCTGGGTTCTGTATAGGTAATCTCTGGTGAATATCATAGAACCAGGGTTCAGGGTAACTGTTCATAGAACCAGGGTTTTAACCTGGTGAATATCATAGAACAGGGTTCTGTTATAACCTGGTGAATATCATAGAACCAGGGTTCTGTTAGGTAACCTGGTGAATATCATAGAACCAGGGTTCTGTTAGGTAACCTGATCATAGAATCAGGGTTCTGTTAGGTAACCTGGTGAATATCAAGAATGGGTTCTAGATATCATAGAATCAGGGTTCTGTTAGGTAACCTGGTGAATATCATAGAACCAGGGTTCTGTTAGGTAACCTGGTGAATAAACCTGGTGAATATCATAGAATCAGGGTTCTGTTAGGTAACCTGGTGAATATCATTCTGTTAGAACCTGGTGAATATCATAGAACCAATTCTGTTAGGTAACCTGGTGAATATCATAGAATCAGGGTTCTGTTAGGTAACCTGGTGAATATCATAGAATCAGGGTTCTGTTAGGTAACCTGGTGAATATCATAGAACCAGGGTTCTGTTAGGTAACCTGGTGAATATCATAGAATCAGGGTTCTGTTAGGTAACCTGGTGAATATATGAGGAACCTGGTGTTCTGTTAGGTAACCTGGTGAATATCATAGAATCAGGGTTCTGTTAGGTAACCTGGTGAATATCATAGAACCAGGGTTCTGTTAGGTAACCTGGTTCTGAATATCATAGAACCAGGGTTCTGTAACCTGGTAATATCATAGAACCAGGGTTCTGTTAGGTAACCTGGTGAATATCATAGAACCAGGGTTCTGTTAGGTAACCTGGTGAATATCATAGAACCAGGGTTCTGTTAGGTAACCTGGTGAATATCATAGAACCAGGGTTCTGTTAGGTAACCTGGTGAATATCATGGTAATATATAGAATCCAGGGTTCTGTTAACTCAGGTAACCTGTGAATATCATAGAATCAGGGTTCTGTTAGGTAACCTGGTGAATATCATAGAATTGTAGGGTTCTGTTAGGGAACAGGTGCTAAATGGGTTCTGTTAGATTTATAATTCTGTTAAACCTGGTGAATATCATAGAATCATTCTGTTATTTGATATCATAAATAGGGTTCTGTTAAACAATATCATAGAATCCAGGGTTCTGTTAAACAATATCATTCAGAACCAGGGTTCTGTTAGGTAACCTGGTGAATATCATAGAACCAGGGTTCTGTTAGGTAACCTTGAATATCATAGAATCAGGGTTCTGTTAGGTAACCTGGTGAATATCATAGAATCAGGGTTCTGTTAGGTAACCTGGTGAATTAGAACCAGGGTTCTGTTAGGTAACCTGGTCATAGAATATTCATAGAATTTCTGTTATAGAATCAGGGTTGGTGAATATCATAGAATCAGGGTTCTGTTAGGTAACCTGGTGAATATCATAGAATCAGGGTTCTGTTAGGTAACCTGGTGAATATCATAGAATCAGGGTTCTGTTAGGTAACCTGGGGATTATAGAATCAGGGTTCTGTTAGGTAACCTTCCGTTCTATTTCAATGACTTGTTAGTTCTCACTTTGGGGATAAAAAAATGAGCTTTTGATGCCAAGTCTAGACAGGATCATCGCTCAGAGGTCCCCACTCTACTCACCGTATGTGTAGTGATGTCCAGTCAGTAGAACCTCATGAAGGTATATCACCACAACATGCATCATTACAGATCTCTTGAACAGAGATGCCTTTAAACAATGTATATGTTGTAGCCATACCTCTGGTGGATTGAGCCATCAAGCCCTCTGGAGGTGTCAGATCCTTGCTACTATAGAACCTCATGAAGGTATTTTTTTATTTGTATTTATTTAACCTTTTTTTAACCAGGAAGGCCAGTTGAGAACATGTTCTCATTTACAACTGCGACCTGGCCAAGATAAAGCAAAGCAGTGCAACAAAAACAACAACACAGAGTTAAACATAAACAAATGTACAGTCAATAACACAATAGAAAAATCTATGTACAGTGTGTGCAAATGTAGAAGAGTAGGGAGGTAAGGCAATAAATAGGCCATAGAGGCGAAATAATTACAATTTAGCATTAACACTGGAGTGATAGATGTGCAGACGATGATGTGCAAGTAGAGATACTGGGGTGCAAAAGAGCAAGAGGATAAATAACAATATGCAGATGAGGTAGTTGGGTGTGCTATTTACAGATTGGCTGTGTACAGGTACAGTGATCGGTGAGCTGCTCTGACAGCTGAAGCTTAAAGTTAGAGAGGGAGATATAAGACTCCAGCTTCAGTGATTTTTGCAATTAGTTCCAGTCATTGGCAGCAGAGAACTGGAAGGAAAGGCAGCCAAAGGAAGTGTTGGCTTTGGGGATGACCAGTGAAATATACCTGCTGGAGCGTGTGCTATGGGTGGGTGTTGCTTTGGTAGCCAGTGAGCTGAGATAAGGCGGGGCTTTACCTAGCAAAGGCTTATAGATGACCTGGAGCCAGTGGGTTTGGCGACAAATATGTAGGGTAGTATATGGGGCTTTGGTGACAAAACGGATGGCACTGTGATAGACTACATCCAGTTTGCTTAGTAGGGTGTTGGAGGCTATTTTGTAAATGACATCGCCAAGGTCAAAGATCGGTAGGATAGTCAGTTTTACGAGGGTATGTTTGGCAGCACGAGTTTTGTTGTGAAGTCGATTCTAGATTTAATTTTGGATTGGAGATGCTTAATGTGAGACTGGAAGGAGAGTTTACAGTCTAACCAGACACCTAGGTTTTGTAATTCTAAATCAGAACCGTAGAATAGTGATGCTTTTCATTGTGAAACATGCTTTAGAATTTAAAAGAAATTACACTTTGCTACAATGTAAAGTAGTGAGTGTACAGCTTGTATAACAGTGTACATTTGCTGTCCCCTCAAAATAACTCCACACACAGCCATTAATGTCTAAACCACTGGCAACAAAAGTGAGTACACCCCTAAGTGAAAATGTCCAAATTGGGCCCAAAGTGTCAATATTTTGTGTGGCCACCATCATTTTCCAGCATGGAGTACACGTCCTGGTAATCCGTCTGGCCCTGCGTTGTGATCTGAGGACCCATGCCAAACCTTTTCAGTCTCCTGAGGGGGAATAGGTTTTGTCGTGCCCTCTTTATATAGCCAAATTATTTTTCACCCAGGAAGCTCGGGTAAACAGTGGTTGTTGTGCACTGCTGCCACTACCAGGCCTGGAGTCCATTTTGACTTTGTTGATATGAGCTGTGTTAGCGAGCTGTGTTAGCGAGCTGTGTAGCGAGCTGTGTTAGCGAGCTGTGTTAGCGAGCTGCCGAGCTGTGTCAACAGTGTAGCGAGCTTGTGTCAGCGAGCTTGTGTCAGCCAGCGAGCTTGTGTCCGAGCTGTGCAGCCTGCCTATGTAACAGTTAACTTTAACCAGGGACCCTCTGCACACATCCACAACAGCCACCCACGAAGCATGGTTACCCATCGCTCGATACCCAAAAGCCGCGGCCCTTGCAGAGCAAGGGGAACCACTACTTCAAGGTCTCAGAGCAAGTGACGTCACCGATTGAAACGCTATTTAGCGCGCACCGCTAACTAAGCTAGCACCTACTGATCAACCTATTGTGTGTATTGAACATTCATATTGGACAGTTTTACATATAGAGTAGCACCACCACCCATTCTCTTGAAGTCAAAGCCACAGTGTATTGTTGCTATAGGAGTTTTTGATTAATAATCCTATTAATTTCAAGCCCCACTAAGATGTCACCATACTATTCTTTTAAAGCCTCACAATGTAAGACATACATCATCAGAGTGGGCCTCCAACTTAAATGTAAACAATGGAGCAAATGCATCACATGTGAACATCACTTGATTATCAGAGGGGTGTATTATGACATCAGATAGAACTACTCAGACATTCCAAATATCACTTGATTATCAGAGGGGTGTATTATGACATCAGATAGAACTACTCAGACATTCCAAATATCACTTGATTATCAGAGGGTGTATTATGACATCAGATAGAACTACTCAGACATTCCAAATCAGGCTTCATCCATATCATGAAGGTGGATATTGATCCAACCATTTCCAAAGTAATGACCGGGCTGATGGAAACAGGATATGCCTGTACACTTTTCTAAATGCCGACAGACGATTTGTTACTTCGTTTGACATGGTGGGGTCTTTTTGTGTCAGTAAAAATGTATAAACGAGAATTGGCGGTATTAATCCTTTATGCGCAAATATTGATTTAATAACGATAATATCTTAGTTAACTTGGAGTCACGCGATGATATATTGTGTGGTCCTCCCACTACGACTTGGGAACCCATGCAGTTTATTAGGCTACAGATTAAATAAATGATGAACTTCACAGGGTGGTGAAAGTGCATGTGTTGAGCTTGATGCTCCTTTCCAATACATTTTGAGGGTCTTCTTCTGGTGACATGATGATGATTGATGCTTGGTTGCCATTTGACAAATAAAATAATGTCGCTCTTATCCATAATAATCTCATCATGTCGGTAGCCTACCAGCACTGTATCTTTGAGCTGTTGGCTACAGTGCACGGGACAAGAGGACTTTTGCTATATAACTCAACGGTTTTTCAAAACCATCAGTAGAGTTGAAAATGCGATGGAAACCCATTTAACTTGCATTTTTCATTCAGTACATGGGAATTCAACAGGAAAACATTTTTTCCGTGCACTACGTCATCACGCAAAGACTTTTATCCGCAATAAACCTGTTTGATGCAAACATTTCCGGTGGGAAAATGCGTATATTGTTTTATGCAGATTTGAGAATATTCACATGAAAATCTGTCGTCTCTATTATAATATGACAGACCAGCTAGATCTACTGTCTCTATTATATTATGACAGACCAGCTAGATCTACTGTCTCTATTATAATATGACAGACCAGCTAGATCTACTGTCTCTATTATATTATGACAGACCAGCTAGATCTACTGTCTCTATTATAATATGACAGACCAGCTAGATCTACTGTCTCTATTATATTATGACAGACCAGCTAGATCTACTGTCTCCATTGTATTATGACAGACCAGCTAGATCTACTGTCTCTATTATATTATGACAGACCAGCTAGATCTACTGTCCCTATTATATTATGACAGACCAGCTAGATCTACTGTCTCTATTGTGATATGACAGACCAGCTAGATCTACTGTCTCTATTATATTGTGACAGACCAGCTAGATCTACTGTCTCTATTATATTATGACAGACCAGCTAGATCTACTGTCTCTATTATATTATGACAGACCAGCTAGATCTACTGTCTCTATTATATTATGACAGACCAGCTAGATCTACTGTCTCTATTATATTATGACAGACCAGCTAGATCTACTGTCTCTATTATATTATGACAGACCAGCTAGATCTACTGTCTCTATTATATTATGACAGACCAGCTAGATCTACTGTCTCTATTATATTATGACAGACCAGCTAGATCTACTGTCTCTATTATATTATGACAGACCAGCTAGATCTACTGTCTCTATTATATTATGACAGACCAGCTAGATCTACTGTCTCATATTATATTATGACAGACCAGCTAGATCTACTGTCTCTATTATATTATGACAGACCAGCTAGATCTACTGTCTCTATTATATTATGACAGACCAGCTAGATCTACTGTCTCTATTATATTATGACAGACCAGCTAGATCTACTGTCTCTATTATATTATGACAGACCAGCTAGATCTACTGTCTCTATTATATTATGACAGACCAGCTAGATCTACTGTCTCTATTATATTATGACAGACCAGCTAGATCTACTGTCTCTATTATATTATGACAGACCAGCTAGATCTACTGTCTCTATTATATTATGACAGACCAGCTAGATCTACTGTCTCTATTATATTATGACAGACCAGCTAGATCTACTGTCTCTATTATATTATGACAGACCAGCTAGATCTACTGTCTCTATTATATTATGACAGACCAGCTAGATCTACTGTCTCTATTATATTATGACAGACCAGCTAGATCTACTGTCTCTATTATATTATGACAGACCAGCTAGATCTACTGTCTCTATTATAATATGACAGACCAGCTAGAGCTACTGTCTCTATTATATTATGACAGACCAGCTAGATCTACTGTCTCTATTATATTATGACAGACCAGCTAGATCTACTGTCTCTATTATAATATGACAGACCAGCTAGATCTACTGTCTCTATTATATTATGACAGACCAGCTAGATCTACTGTCTCTATTATATTATGACAGACCAGCTAGATCTACTGTCTCTATTATATTATGACAGACCAGCTAGATCTACTGTCTCTATTATATTATGACAGACCAGCTAGATCTACTGTCTCTATTATATTATGACAGACCAGCTAGATCTACTGTCTCTATTATATTATGACAGACCAGCTAGATCTACTGTCTCTATTATAATATGACAGACCAGCTAGATCTACTGTCTCTATTATATTATGACAGACCAGCTAGATCTACTGTCTCTATTATAATATGACAGACCAGCTAGATCTACTGTCTCTATTATATTATGACAGACCAGCTAGATCTACTGTCTCTATTATATTATGACAGACCAGCTAGATCTACTGTCTCTATTATATTATGACAGACCAGCTAGATCTACTGTCTCTATTATATTATGACAGACCAGCTAGATCTACTGTCTCTATTATATTATGACAGACCAGCTAGATCTACTGTCTCTATTATATTATGACAGACCAGCTAGATCTACTGTCTCTATTATATTATGACAGACCAGCTAGATCTACTGTCTCTATTATATTATGACAGACCAGCTAGATCTACTGTCTCTATTATATTATGACAGACCAGCTAGATCTACTGTCTCTATTATATTATGACAGACCAGCTAGATCTACTGTCTCTATTATATTATGACAGACCAGCTAGATCTACTGTCTCTATTATATTATGACAGACCAGCTAGATCTACTGTCTCTATTATATTATGACAGACCAGCTAGATCTACTGTCTCTATTATATTATGACAGACCAGCTAGATCTACTGTCTCTATTATATTATGACAGACCAGCTAGATCTACTGTCTCATATTATATTATGACAGACCAGCTAGATCTACTGTCTCTATTATATTATGACAGACCAGCTAGATCTACTGTCTCTATTATATTATGACAGACCAGCTAGATCTACTGTCTCTATTATATTATGACAGACCAGCTAGATCTACTGTCTCTATTATATTATGACAGACCAGCTAGATCTACTGTCTCTATTATATTATGACAGACCAGCTAGATCTACTGTCTCTATTATATTATGACAGACCAGCTAGATCTACTGTCTCTATTATAATATGACAGACCAGCTAGATCTACTGTCTCTATTATATTATGACAGACCAGCTAGATCTACTGTCTCTATTATATTATGACAGACCAGCTAGATCTACTGTCTCTATTATATTATGACAGACCAGCTAGATCTACTGTCTCTATTATATTATGACAGACCAGCTAGATCTACTGTCTCTATTATATTATGACAGACCAGCTAGATCTACTGTCTCTATTATAATATGACAGACCAGCTAGATCTACTGTCTCTATTATATTATGACAGACCAGCTAGATCTACTGTCTCTATTATATTATGACAGACCAGCTAGATCTACTGTCTCTATTATATTATGACAGACCAGCTAGATCTACTGTCTCTATTATAATATGACAGACCAGCTAGATCTACTGTCTCTATTATATTATGACAGACCAGCTAGATCTACTGTCTCTATTATATTATGACAGACCAGCTAGATCTACTGTCTCTATTATATTATGACAGACCAGCTAGATCTACTGTCTCTATTATATTATGACAGACCAGCTAGATCTACTGTCTCTATTATATTATGACAGACCAGCTAGATCTACTGTCTCATATTATATTATGACAGACCAGCTAGATCTACTGTCTCTATTATATTATGACAGACCAGCTAGATCTACTGTCTCTATTATATTATGACAGACCAGCTAGATCTACTGTCTCTATTATATTATGACAGACCAGCTAGATCTACTGTCTCTATTATATTATGACAGACCAGCTAGATCTACTGTCTCTATTATATTATGACAGACCAGCTAGATCTACTGTCTCTATTATATTATGACAGACCAGCTAGATCTACTGTCTCTATTATATTATGACAGACCAGCTAGATCTACTGTCTCTATTATATTATGACAGACCAGCTAGATCTACTGTCTCTATTATATTATGACAGACCAGCTAGATCTACTGTCTCTATTATATTATGACAGACCAGCTAGATCTACTGTCTCTATTATATTATGACAGACCAGCTAGATCTACTGTCTCTATTATATTATGACAGACCAGCTAGATCTACTGTCTCTATTATATTATGACAGACCAGCTAGATCTACTGTCTCTATTATAATATGACAGACCAGCTAGATCTACTGTCTCTATTATATTATGACAGACCAGCTAGATCTACTGTCTCTATTATATTATGACAGACCAGCTAGATCTACTGTCTCTATTATATTATGACAGACCAGCTAGATCTACTGTCTCTATTATATTATGACAGACCAGCTAGATCTACTGTCTCTATTATAATATGACAGACCAGCTAGATCTACTGTCTCTATTATATTATGACAGACCAGCTAGATCTACTGTCTCTATTATATTATGACAGACCAGCTAGATCTACTGTCTCTATTATATTATGACAGACCAGCTAGATCTACTGTCTCTATTATATTATGACAGACCAGCTAGATCTACTGTCTCTATTATATTATGACAGACCAGCTAGATCTACTGTCTCTATTATATTATGACAGACCAGCTAGATCTACTGTCTCTATTATATTATGACAGACCAGCTAGATCTACTGTCTCTATTATATTATGACAGACCAGCTAGATCTACTGTCTCTATTATATTATGACAGACCAGCTAGATCTACTGTCTCTATTATATTATGACAGACCAGCTAGATCTACTGTCTCTATTATAATATGACAGACCAGCTAGATCTACTGTCTCTATTATATTATGACAGACCAGCTAGATCTACTGTCTCTATTATATTATGACAGACCAGCTAGATCTACTGTCTCTATTATATTATGACAGACCAGCTAGATCTACTGTCTCTATTATATTATGACAGACCAGCTAGATCTACTGTCTCTATTATATTATGACAGACCAGCTAGATCTACTGTCTCTATTATATTATGACAGACCAGCTAGATCTACTGTCTCTATTATATTATGACAGACCAGCTAGATCTACTGTCTCTATTATATTATGACAGACCAGCTAGATCTACTGTCTCTATTATATTATGACAGACCAGCTAGATCTACTGTCTCTATTATATTATGACAGACCAGCTAGATCTACTGTCTCTATTATATTATGACAGACCAGCTAGATCTACTGTCTCTATTATATTATGACAGACCAGCTAGATCTACTGTCTCTATTATATTATGACAGACCAGCTAGATCTACTGTCTCTATTATATTATGACAGACCAGCTAGATCTACTGTCTCATATTATATTATGACAGACCAGCTAGATCTACTGTCTCTATTATATTATGACAGACCAGCTAGATCTACTGTCTCTATTATATTATGACAGACCAGCTAGATCTACTGTCTCTATTATATTATGACAGACCAGCTAGATCTACTGTCTCTATTATATTATGACAGACCAGCTAGATCTACTGTCTCTATTATATTATGACAGACCAGCTAGATCTACTGTCTCTATTATATTATGACAGACCAGCTAGATCTACTGTCTCTATTATATTATGACAGACCAGCTAGATCTACTGTCTCTATTATATTATGACAGACCAGCTAGATCTACTGTCTCTATTATATTATGACAGACCAGCTAGATCTACTGTCTCTATTATATTATGACAGACCAGCTAGATCTACTGTCTCTATTATATTATGACAGACCAGCTAGATCTACTGTCTCTATTATATTATGACAGACCAGCTAGATCTACTGTCTCTATTATATTATGACAGACCAGCTAGATCTACTGTCTCTATTATATTATGACAGACCAGCTAGATCTACTGTCTCTATTATATTATGACAGACCAGCTAGATCTACTGTCTCTATTATATTAAGACAGACCAGCTATATCTACAGTCCATATTATATTATGACAGACAAGCTAGGTCTACTGTCTCTATTATATTATGACAACCAGCTAGAGCTACTGTCTCTATTTTATTATTACAAACCAGCTAGATCTACTGTCTCTATTATATTATGACAGACCAGCTAGATCTACTGTCTATATTATAATATGAAAGACCAGCTAGATCTACTGTCTCTATTATATTATGAAAGACCAGCTAGATCTACTGTCTCTATTATATTATGACAGACCAGCTAGATCTACTGTCTCTATTATAATATGACAGACCAGCTAGATCTACTGTCTCTATTATATTATGACAGACCAGCTAGATCTACTGTCTCTATTATATTATGACAGACCAGCTAGATCTACTGTCTCTATTATATTATGACAGACCAGCTAGATCTACTGTCTCTATTATAATATGACAGACCAGCTAGATCTACTGTCTCTATTATATTATGACAGACCAGCTAGAGCTACTGTCTCTATTTTATTATGACAGACCAGCTAGATCTACTGTCTCTATTATAATATTACAGACCAGCTAGATCTACTGTCTCTATTATAATATGACAGACCAGCTAGAGCTACTGTCTCTATTTTATTATGACAGACCAGCTAGATCTACTGTCTCTATTATATTATGACAGACCAGCTAGATCTACTGTCTCTATTATAATATGACAGACCAGCTAGATCTACTGTCTCTATTTTATTATGACAGACCAGCAAGATCTACTGTCTCTATTATATTATGACAGACCAGCTAGATCTACTGTCTCTATTATAATATGACAGACCAGCTAGATCTACTGTCTCTATTATATTACACAGACCAGCTAGATCTACTGTCTCTATTATATTATGACAGACCAGCTAGATCTACTGTCTCTATTATATTATGACAGACCAGCTAGATCTACTGTCTCTATTATAATATGACAGACCAGCTAGATCTACAGTCTCTATTATATTATGACAGACCAGCTAGATCTACTGTCTCTATTATAATATGACAGACCAGCTAGATCTACTGTCTCTATTATAATATGACAGACCAGCTAGATCTACTGTCTCTATTATATTATGACAGACCAGCTAGATCTACTGTCTCTATTATAATTATGACAGACCAGCTAGATCTACTGTCTCTATTATATTATGACAGACCAGCTAGAGCTACTGTCTCTATTTTATTATGACAGACCAGCTAGATCTACTGTCTCTATTATATTATGACAGACCAGCTAGATCTACTGTCTCTATTATATTATGACAGACCAGCTAGATCTACTGTCTCTATTATATTATGACAGACCAGCTAGAACTACTGTCTCTATTATATTATGACAGACCAGCTAGATCTACTGTCTCTATTATATTATGACAGACCAGCTAGATCTACTGTCGCTATGTCTTTATTATATTATGACAGACCAGCTAGATCTACTGTCTCTATTATATAATGACAGACCAGCTAGATCTACTGTCTCTATTATAATATTACAGACCAGCTAGATCTACTGTCTCTATTATAATATGACAGACCAGCTAGATCTACTGTCTCTATTATATTATGACAGACCAGCTAGATCTACTGTCTCTATTATATTATGACAGACCAGCTAGATCTACTGTCTCTATTATATTATGACAGACCAGCTAGATCTACTGTCTCTATTATATTATGACAGACCAGCTAGATCTACTGTCTCTATTATAATATGACAGACCAGCTAGATCTACTGTCTCTATTATATTATGACAGACCAGCTAGATCTACTGTCTCTATTATATTATGACAGACCAGCTAGATCTACTGTCTCTATTATATTATGACAGACCAGCTAATCTACTGTCTCTATTATATTATGACAGACCAGCTAGATCTACTGTCTCTATTATATTATGACAGACCAGCTAGATCTACTGTCTCTATTATATTATGACAGACCAGCTAGATCTACTGTCTCTATTATATTATGACAGACCAGCTAGATCTACTGTCTCTATTATATTATGACAGACCAGCTTATCTACTGTCTCTATTATAATATGACAGACCAGCTAGATCTACTGTCTCTATTATATTATGACAGACCAGCTAGATCTACTGTCTCTATTATATTATGACAGACCAGCTAGATCTACTGTCTCTATTATATTATGACAGACCAGCTAGATCTACTGTCTCTATTATATTATGACAGACCAGCTAGATCTACTGTCTCTATTATATTATGACAGACCAGCTAGATCTACTGTCTCATATTATATTATGACAGACCAGCTAGATCTACTGTCTCTATTATAATGACAGACCAGCTAGATCTACTGTCTCTATTATAATATGACAGACCAGCTAGATCTACTGTCTCTATTATATTATGACAGACCAGCTAGATCTACTGTCTCTATTATATTATGACAGACCAGCTAGATCTACTGTCTCTATTATAATATGACAGACCAGCTAGAGCTACTGTCTCTATTTTATTATGACAGACCAGCTAGATCTACTGTCTCTATTATATTATGACAGACCAGCTAGATCTACTGTCTCTATTATAATATGACAGACCAGCTAGAGCTACTGTCTCTATTATATTATGACAGACCAGCTAGATCTACTGTCTCTATTATATTATTACAGACCAGCTAGATCTACTGTCTCTATTATAATATGACAGACCAGCTAGATCTACTGTCTCTATTATATTATGACAGACCAGCTAGATCTACTGTCTCTATTATAATATGACAGACCAGCTAGATCTACTGTCTCTATTATAATATGACAGACCAGCTAGATCTACTGTCTCTATTATAATATGACAGACCAGCTAGAGCTACTGTCTCTATTATATTATGACAGACCAGCTAGATCTACTGTCTCTATTATATTATGACAGACCAGCTAGATCTACTGTCTCTATTATATTATGACAGACCAGCTAGATCTACTGTCTCTATTATATTATGACAGACCAGCTAGATCTACTGTCTCTATTATATTATGACAGACCAGCTAGATCTACTGTCTCTATTATAATATTACAGACCAGCTAGATCTACTGTCTCTATTATAATATGACAGACCAGCTAGATCTACTGTCTCTATTATATTATGACAGACCAGCTAGATCTACTGTCTCTATTATATTATGACAGACCAGCTAGATCTACTGTCTCTATTATATTATGACAGACCAGCTAGATCTACTGTCTCTATTATATTATGACAGACCAGCTAGATCTACTGTCTCTATTATATTATGACAGACCAGCTAGATCTACTGTCTCTATTATATTATGACAGACCAGCTAGATCTACTGTCTCTATTATATTATGACAGACCAGCTAGATCTACTGTCTCTATTATATTATGACAGACCAGCTAGATCTACTGTCTCTATTATATTATGACAGACCAGCTAGATCTACTGTCTCTATTATAATATGACAGACCAGCTAGATCTACTGTCTCTATTATATTATACAGACCAGCTAGATCTACTGTCTCTATTATAATATGACAGACCAGCTAGATCTACTGTCTCTATTATAATATTACAGACCAGCTAGATCTACTGTCTCTATTATAATATGACAGACCAGCTAGATCTACTGTCTCTATTATATTATGACAGACCAGCTAGATCTACTGTCTCTATTATATTATGACAGACCAGCTAGATCTACTGTCTCTATTATAATATGACAGACCAGCTAGAGCTACTGTCTCTATTATATTATGACAGACCAGCTAGATCTACTGTCTCTATTATATTATGACAGACCAGCTAGATCTACTGTCTCTATTATATTATGACAGACCAGCTAGATCTACTGTCTCTATTATATTATGACAGACCAGCTAGATCTACTGTCTCTATTATATTATGACAGACCAGCTAGATCTACTGTCTCTATTATATTATGACAGACCAGCTAGATCTACTGTCTCTATTATATTATGACAGACCAGCTAGATCTACTGTCTCTATTATATTATGACAGACCAGCTAGATCTACTGTCTCTATTATATTATGACAGACCAGCTAGATCTACTGTCTCTATTATAATATGACAGACCAGCTAGATCTACTGTCTCTATTATAATATGACAGACCAGCTAGAGCTACTGTCTCTATTATATTATGACAGACCAGCTAGATCTACTGTCTCTATTATATTATGACAGACCAGCTAGATCTACTGTCTCTATTATATTATGACAGACCAGCTAGATCTACTGTCTCTATTATATTATGACAGACCAGCTAGATCTACTGTCTCTATTATATTATGACAGACCAGCTAGATCTACTGTCTCTATTATATTATGACAGACCAGCTAGATCTACTGTCTCTATTATATTATGACAGACCAGCTAGATCTACTGTCTCTATTATATTATGACAGACCAGCTAGATCTACTGTCTCTATTATATTATGACAGACCAGCTAGATCTACTGTCTCTATTATATTATGACAGACCAGCTAGATCTACTGTCTCTATTATATTATGACAGACCAGCTAGATCTACTGTCTCTATTATATTATGACAGACCAGCTAGATCTACTGTCTCTATTATATTATGACAGACCAGCTAGATCTACTGTCTCTATTATAATATGACAGACCAGCTAGATCTACTGTCTCTATTATATTATGACAGACCAGCTAGATCTACTGTCTCTATTATATTATGACAGACCAGCTAGATCTACTGTCTCTATTATAATATGACAGACCAGCTAGATCTACTGTCTCTATTATAATATGACAGACCAGCTAGATCTACTGTCTCTATTATAATATGACAGACCAGCTAGATCTACTGTCTCTATTATAATATGACAGACCAGCTAGAGCTACTGTTTCTATTATAATATGACAGACCAGTTAGATCTACTGTCTCTATTATATTATGACAGACCAGCTAGATCTACTGTCTCTATTATAATATTACAGACCAGCTAGATCTACTGTCTCTATTATAATATGACAGACCAGCTAGAGCTACTGTCTCTATTATATTATGACAGACCAGCTAGATCTACTGTCTCTATTATATTATGACAGACCAGCTAGATCTACTGTCTCTATTATATTATGACAGACCAGCTAGATCTACTGTCTCTATTATATTATGACAGACCAGCTAGATCTACTGTCTCTATTATAATTATGACAGACCAGCTAGATCTACTGTCTCTATTATAATATGACAGACCAGCTAGATCTACTGTCTCTATTATATTATGACAGACCAGCTAGATCTACTGTCTCTATTATATTATGACAGACCAGCTAGATCTACTGTCTCTATTATATTATGACAGACCAGCTAGATCTACTGTCTCTATTATAATATGACAGACCAGCTAGATCTACTGTCTCTATTATAATATGACAGACCAGCTAGATCTACTGTCTCTATTATATTATGACAGACCAGCTAGATCTACTGTCTCTATTATATTATAACAGACCAGCTAGATCTACTGTCTCTATTATATTATGACAGACCAGCTAGATCTACTGTCTCTATTATATTATGACAGACCAGCTAGATCTACTGTCTCTATTATAATATGACAGACCAGCTAGATCTACTGTCTCTATTATAATATGACAGACCAGCTAGATCTACTGTCTCTATTATATTATGACAGACCAGCTAGATCTACTGTCTCTATTATAATATTACAGACCAGCTAGATCTACTGTCTCTATTATAATATGACAGACCAGCTAGAGCTACTGTTTCTATTATAATATGACAGACCAGTTAGATCTACTGTCTCTATTATATTATGACAGACCAGCTAGATCTACTGTCTCTATTATAATATTACAGACCAGCTAGATCTACTGTCTCTATTATAATATGACAGACCAGCTAGAGCTACTGTCTCTATTTTATTATTACAAACCAGCTAGAACCAGTAGGTCTACTGGTCTGTATTATATTATGACAGACCAGCTAGATCTACTGTCTCTCATTATATAATGTCCGACAGTAGATCTACTGTCTCTATTATACTAATGACAGACAGTAGATCTACTGGTCTGTAACATATAATGGAGACCAGCTAGATCTACTTCTGACATAATATAATAGAGACGGTAGATCTAATGTTTGTAATAATATAACAGACCAGTTAGATCTTACTGTCTCTATTATAAATGACAGACAAGTAGATCTACTGTCTATCATTATAATATTATGGACCAGCTAGATCTACTTTCTTTACTATTATAATATTAGAGACCAGTAGAGCTGGCTGGTTCTATCTAATATAATAGAGACGGAGGTAGATCTGCTGGTCTGTCAGAAATAATAGAGACTTTAGATCTACTGGTCTGTCATTATAATAACAGAGACAGTAGATCTACCGTCTGTCATGTATAACATGGACCAGTATATCTGGCTGGGTCTGTCATAATACTATGGAAACAGTAGATCTACTGTCTGTCTTAATATAATAGAGACGGTAGATCTACTGGTCTGTATCTTATAAGAGACCAGTAGATCTAGCTGACATAGATGTCATATCATAATAGAGACAGTAGATCCCACTGTCTGTCATTGTATAACACCGGACAGTATGTCTACCTGGTCTGTCGCCATACAATGGAGACCAGTAGATCTAGCTGGTCTGTCTTAATATAATAGAGACAGTAGATCTAGCTGGTCTGTCATTATATTATCATAGAGACAGTAGATCTAGACTGGTCTGTCATAATATAATAGAGACGGTAGGTCTAGCTGGTCCCGTCATAATATAATCGAGACAGTAGATCTAGCTGGTCTCGTCATATATAATAGGGCAGAGACAGTAGATCTAGCTGGTCTGTCATATATAATAGAGACAGTAGATCTAGCTGATCTGTAACATTATAATAGAGACAATAGATCTAGCTGGTCTGACATAATATAATAGAGACAGTAGATCTAGCTGGTTTGTAATAATATAATAGAGACAGTAGATCTAAGCTGGTCGGACATTATATAATCGAGATAGTAGATCTAGCTGGTCTGTCATAATATAATAGAGACAGTAGATCTAGCTGGTCTGTCATAATATAATAGAGACAGTAGATCTAGCTGGTCTGTCATAATATAATAGAGACAGTAGATCTAGCTGGTCTGTCATAATATAATAGAGACAGAGACAGTAGATCTAGCTTGTCTGTCATAATACAATGGAGACAGTAGATCTAGCTGGTCTGTCTAAATATAATAGACAGTAGATCTAGCTGGTCTGTCAGAATATAATAGAGATAGTAGATCTAGCTGGTCTGTCATATTATAATAGAGACAGTAGATCTAGCTGGTCTGTCATAGTATAACATGGACAGTATATCTAGCTGGTCTGTCATAATATAATGGAGACAGTAGATCTGGCTGGTCTGTCATATTATAATAGGACAGTAGATCTAGCTGGTCTGTCATCATATAATAGAGACAGTAGATCTAATGGTCTGTCAATATAGTGAGACAGTAGATCTAGCTGGTCTGTCATAATATAATCGAGACAGTAGATCTAGCTGGTCTGTCATAATATAATAGAGACAGTAGATCTAGCTGGTCTGTCATAATATAATCGAGAAAGTAGATCTAGCTGGTCTGTCATAATATAATAGAGACAGAGACAGTAGATCTAGCTTGTCTGTCATAATACAATGGAGACAGTAGATCTAGCTCGTCTGTCATAATATAATAGAGACAGTAGATCTAGCTGGTCTGTCATAGTATAATATGGACAGTAGATCTAGCTGGTCTGTCATAATATAATAGAGACAGTAGATCTAGCTGGTCTGTCATAATATAATAGAGACAGTAGATCTAGCTGGTCTGTCATATTATAATAGAGACAGTAGATCTAGCTGGTCTGTCATAATATAATAGAGACAGTAGATCTAGCTGGTCTGTCATAATATAATAGAGACAGTAGATCTAGCTGGTCTGTCTTAATATAATAGAGACAGTAGATCTAGCTGGTCTGTCATAATATAATAGAGACAGTAGATCTAGCTGGTCTGTCATAATATAATAGAGACAGTAGATCTAGCTGGTCTGTCATAATATAATAGAGACAGTAGATCTAGCTGGTCTGTCATAATATAATAGAGACAGTAGATCTAGCTGGTCTGTCATAATATAATAGAGACAGTAGATCTAGCTGGTCTGTCATAATATAATATGAGACAGTAGATCTAGCTGGTCTGTCATAATATAATAGAGACAGTAGATCTAGCTGGTCTGTCATAATATAATAGAGACAGTAGATCTAGCTGGTCTGTCATAATATAATAGAGACAGTAGATCTAGCTGGTCTGTCATAATATAATAGAGACAGTAGATCTAGCTGGTCTGTCATAATATAATAGAGACAGTAGATCTAGCTGGTCTGTCATAATATAATAGAGACAGTAGATCTAGCTGGTCTGTCATAATATAATAGAGACAGTAGATCTAGCTGGTCTGTCATAATATAATAGAGACAGTAGATCTAGCTGGTCTGTCATAATATAATAGAGACAGTAGATCTAGCTGGTCTGTCATAATATAATAGAGACAGTAGATCTAGCTGGTCTGTCATAATATAATAGAGACAGTAGATCTAGCTGGTCTGTCATAATATAATAGAGACAGTAGATCTAGCTGGTCTGTCATAATATAATAGAGACAGTAGATCTAGCTGGTCTGTCATAATATAATAGAGACAGTAGATCTAGCTGGTCTGTCATAATATAATAGAGACAGTAGATCTAGCTGGTCTGTCATAATATAATAGAGACAGTAGATCTAGCTGGTCTGTCATAATATAATAGAGACAGTAGATCTAGCTGGTCTGTCATAATATAATAGAGACAGTAGATCTAGCTGGTCTGTCATAATATAATAGAGACAGTAGATCTAGCTGGTCTGTCATAATATAATAGAGACAGTAGATCTAGCTGGTCTGTCATAATATAATAGAGACAGTAGATCTAGCTGGTCTGTCATAATATAATAGAGACAGTAGATCTAGCTGGTCTGTCATAATATAATAGAGACAGTAGATCTAGCTGGTCTGTCATAATATAATAGAGACAGTAGATCTAGCTGGTCTGTCATAATATAATAGAGACAGTAGATCTAGCTGGTCTGTCATAATATAATAGAGACAGTAGATCTAGCTGGTCTGTCATAATATAATAGAGACAGTAGATCTAGCTGGTCTGTCATAATATAATAGAGACAGTAGATCTAGCTGGTCTGTCATAATATAATAGAGACAGTAGATCTAGCTGGTCTGTCATAATATAATAGAGACAGTAGATCTAGCTGGTCTGTCATAATATAATAGAGACAGTAGATCTAGCTGGTCTGTCATAATATAATAGAGACAGTAGATCTAGCTGGTCTGTCATAATATAATAGAGACAGTAGATCTAGCTGGTCTGTCATAATATAATAGAGACAGTAGATCTAGCTGGTCTGTCATAATATAATAGAGACAGTAGATCTAGCTGGTCTGTCATAATATAATAGAGACAGTAGATCTAGCTGGTCTGTCATAATATAATAGAGACAGTAGATCTAGCTGGTCTGTCATAATATAATAGAGACAGTAGATCTAGCTGGTCTGTCATAATATAATAGAGACAGTAGATCTAGCTGGTCTGTCATAATATAATAGAGACAGTAGATCTAGCTGGTCTGTCATAATATAATAGAGACAGTAGATCTAGCTGGTCTGTCATAATATAATAGAGACAGTAGATCTAGCTGGTCTGTCATAATATAATAGAGACAGTAGATCTAGCTGGTCTGTCATAATATAATAGAGACAGTAGATCTAGCTGGTCTGTCATAATATAATAGAGACAGTAGATCTAGCTGGTCTGTCATAATATAATAGAGACAGTAGATCTAGCTGGTCTGTCATAATATAATAGAGACAGTAGATCTAGCTGGTCTGTCATAATATAATAGAGACAGTAGATCTAGCTGGTCTGTCATAATATAATAGAGACAGTAGATCTAGCTGGTCTGTCATAATATAATAGAGACAGTAGATCTAGCTGGTCTGTCATAATATAATAGAGACAGAGACAGTAGATCTAGCTGGTCTGTCATAATATAATAGAGACAGTAGATCTAGCTGGTCTGTCATAATATAATAGAGACAGTAGATCTAGCTGGTCTGTCATAGTATAATATGAGACAGTAGATCTAGCTGGTCTGTCATAATATAATAGAGACAGTAGATCTAGCTGGTCTGTCATAATATAATAGAGACAGTAGATCTAGCTGGTCTGTCATAGTATAATAGAGACAGTAGATCTAGTTGGTCTGTCATAAAATAATAGAGAGAGTAGATCTAGCTGGTCTGTCATAGTACAATAGAGACAGTAGATCTAGCTGGTCTGTCATAATATAATAGAGACAGTTGATCTAGCTGGTCTGTCATAATATAATAGAGACAGTAGATCTAGCTGGTCTGTCATAATATAATAGAGACAGTAGATCTAGCTGGTCTGTCATAATATAATAGAGACAGTAGATCTAGCTGGTCTGTCATAATATAATAGAGACAGTAGATCTAGCTGGTCTGTCATAATATAATAGAGACAGTAGATCTAGCTGGTCTGTCATAATATAATAGAGACAGTAGATCTAGCTGGTCTGTCATAATATAATAGAGACAGTAGATCTAGCTGGTCTGTCATAATATAATAGAGACAGTAGATCTAGCTGGTCTGTCATAATATAATAGAGACAGTAGATCTAGCTGGTCTGTCATAATATAATAGAGACAGTAGATCTAGCTGGTCTGTCATAATATAATAGAGACAGTAGATCTAGCTGGTCTGTCATAATATAATAGAGACAGTAGATCTAGCTGGTCTGTCATAATATAATAGAGACAGTAGATCTAGCTGGTCTGTCATAATATAATAGAGACAGTAGATCTAGCTGGTCTGTCATAATATAATAGAGACAGTAGATCTAGCTGGTCTGTCATAATATAATAGAGACAGTAGATCTAGCTGGTCTGTCATAATATAATAGAGACAGTAGATCTAGCTGGTCTGTCATAATATAATAGAGACAGTAGATCTAGCTGGTCTGTCATAATATAATAGAGACAGTAGATCTAGCTGGTCTGTCATAATATAATAGAGACAGTAGATCTAGCTGGTCTGTCATAATATAATAGAGACAGTAGATCTAGCTGGTCTGTCATAATATAATAGAGACAGTAGATCTAGCTGGTCTGTCATAATATAATAGAGACAGTAGATCTAGCTGGTCTGTCATAATATAATAGAGACAGTAGATCTAGCTGGTCTGTCATAATATAATAGAGACAGTAGATCTAGCTGGTCTGTCATAATATAATAGAGACAGTAGATCTAGCTGGTCTGTCATAATATAATAGAGACAGTAGATCTAGCTGGTCTGTCATAATATAATAGAGACAGTAGATCTAGCTGGTCTGTCATAATATAATAGAGACAGTAGATCTAGCTGGTCTGTCATAATATAATAGAGACAGTAGATCTAGCTGGTCTGTCATAATATAATAGAGACAGTAGATCTAGCTGGTCTGTCATAATATAATAGAGACAGTAGATCTAGCTGGTCTGTCATAATATAATAGAGACAGTAGATCTAGCTGGTCTGTCATAATATAATAGAGACAGTAGATCTAGCTGGTCTGTCATAATATAATAGAGACAGTAGATCTAGCTGGTCTGTCATAATATAATAGAGACAGTAGATCTAGCTGGTCTGTCATAATATAATAGAGACAGTAGATCTAGCTGGTCTGTCATAATATAATAGAGACAGTAGATCTAGCTGGTCTGTCATAATATAATAGAGACAGTAGATCTAGCTGGTCTGTCATAATATAATAGAGACAGTAGATCTAGCTGGTCTGTCATAATATAATAGAGACAGTAGATCTAGCTGGTCTGTCATAATATAATAGAGACAGTAGATCTAGCTGGTCTGTCATAATATAATAGAGACAGTAGATCTAGCTGGTCTGTCATAATATAATAGAGACAGTAGATCTAGCTGGTCTGTCATAATATAATAGAGACAGTAGATCTAGCTGGTCTGTCATATTATAATAGAGACAGTAGATCTAGCTGGTCTGTCATAATATAATAGAGACAGTAGATCTAGCTGGTCTGTCATAATATAATAGAGACAGTAGATCTAGCTGGTCTGTCATAATATAATAGAGACAGTAGATCTAGCTGGTCTGTCATAATATAATAGAGACAGTAGATCTAGCTGGTCTGTCATAATATAATAGAGACAGTAGATCTAGCTGGTCTGTCATAATATAATAGAGACAGTAGATCTAGCTGGTCTGTCATAATATAATAGAGACAGTAGATCTAGCTGGTCTGTCATAATATAATAGAGACAGTAGATCTAGCTGGTCTGTCATAGTATAATATGAGACAGTAGATCTAGCTGGTCTGTACATAATATAATAGAGACAGTAGATCTAGCTGGTCTGTCATAATATAATAGAGACAGTAGATCTAGCTGGTCTGTCATATTATAATAGAGACAGTAGATCTAGCTGGTCTGTCATAGTATAATAGAGACAGTAGATCTAGCTGGTCTGTCATAATATAATAGAGACAGTAGATCTAGCTGGTCTGTCATAATATAATAGAGACAGTAGATCTAGCTGGTCTGTCATAATATAATAGAGACAGTAGATCTAGCTGGTCTGTCATAATATAATAGAGACAGTAGATCTAGCTGGTCTGTCATAATATAATAGAGACAGTAGATCTAGCTGGTCTGTCATAATATAATAGAGACAGTAGATCTAGCTGGTCTGTCATAATATAATAGAGACAGTAGATCTAGCTGGTCTGTCATAATATAATAGAGACAGTAGATCTAGCTGGTCTGTCATAATATAATAGAGACAGTAGATCTAGCTGGTCTGTCATAATATAATAGAGACAGTAGATCTAGCTGGTCTGTCATAATATAATAGAGACAGTAGATCTAGCTGGTCTGTCATAATATAATAGAGACAGTAGATCTAGCTGGTCTGTCATAATATAATAGAGACAGTAGATCTAGCTGGTCTGTCATAATATAATAGAGACAGTAGATCTAGCTGGTCTGTCATAATATAATAGAGACAGTAGATCTAGCTGGTCTGTCATAATATAATAGAGACAGTAGATCTAGCTGGTCTGTCATAATATAATAGAGACAGTAGATCTAGCTGGTCTGTCATAATATAATAGAGACAGTAGATCTAGCTGGTCTGTCATAATATAATAGAGACAGTAGATCTAGCTGGTCTGTCATAATATAATAGAGACAGTAGATCTAGCTGGTCTGTCATAATATAATAGAGACAGTAGATCTAGCTGGTCTGTCATAATATAATAGAGACAGTAGATCTAGCTGGTCTGTCATAATATAATAGAGACAGTAGATCTAGCTGGTCTGTCATAATATAATAGAGACAGTAGATCTAGCTGGTCTGTCATAATATAATAGAGACAGTAGATCTAGCTGGTCTGTCATAATATAATAGAGACAGTAGATCTAGCTGGTCTGTCATAATATAATAGAGACAGTAGATCTAGCTGGTCTGTCATAATATAATAGAGACAGTAGATCTAGCTGGTCTGTCATAATATAATAGAGACAGTAGATCTAGCTGGTCTGTCATAATATAATAGAGACAGTAGATCTAGCTGGTCTGTCATAATATAATAGAGACAGTAGATCTAGCTGGTCTGTCATAATATAATAGAGACAGTAGATCTAGCTGGTCTGTCATAATATAATAGAGACAGTAGATCTAGCTGGTCTGTCATAATATAATAGAGACAGTAGATCTAGCTGGTCTGTCATAATATAATAGAGACAGTAGATCTAGCTGGTCTGTCATAATATAATAGAGACAGTAGATCTAGCTGGTCTGTCATAATATAATAGAGACAGTAGATCTAGCTGGTCTGTCATAATATAATAGAGACAGTAGATCTAGCTGGTCTGTCATAATATAATAGAGACAGTAGATCTAGCTGGTCTGTCATAATATAATAGAGACAGTAGATCTAGCTGGTCTGTCATAATATAATAGAGACAGTAGATCTAGCTGGTCTGTCATAATATAATAGAGACAGTAGATCTAGCTGGTCTGTCATAATATAATAGAGACAGTAGATCTAGCTGGTCTGTCATAATATAATAGAGACAGTAGATCTAGCTGGTCTGTCATAATATAATAGAGACAGTAGATCTAGCTGGTCTGTCATAATATAATAGAGACAGTAGATCTAGCTGGTCTGTCATAATATAATAGAGACAGTAGATCTAGCTGGTCTGTCATAATATAATAGAGACAGTAGATCTAGCTGGTCTGTCATAATATAATAGAGACAGTAGATCTAGCTGGTCTGTCATAATATAATAGAGACAGTATATCTAGCTGCTCTGTCAAAATATAATTGAGAAAGTAGATCTAGCTGGTTTGTCATAATATAATAGAGACAGTAGATCTAGCTGGTCTGTCATAATATAATAGAGACAGTAGATCTAGCTGGTCTGTCATAATATAATAGAGACATAGAGACAGTAGATCTAGCTGGTCTGTCATAATATAATGGAGACAGTAGATCTAGCTGGTCTGTCATAATATAATAGAGACAGTAGATCTAGCTGGTCTGTCATAATATAATAGAGACAGTAGATCTAGCTGGTCTGTCATAATATAATAGAGACAGTAGATCTAGCTGGTCTGTCATAATATAATAGAGACAGTAGATCTAGCTGGTCTGTCATAATATAATAGAGACAGTAGATCTAGCTGGTCTGTCATAATATAATAGAGACAGTAGATCTAGCTGGTCTGTCATAATATAATAGAGACAGTAGATCTAGCTGGTCTGTCATAATATAATAGAGACAGTAGATCTAGCTGGTCTGTCATAATATAATAGAGACAGTAGATCTAGCTGGTCTGTCATAATATAATAGAGACAGTAGATCTAGCTGGTCTGTCATAATATAATAGAGACAGTAGATCTAGCTGGTCTGTCATAATATAATAGAGACAGTAGATCTAGCTGGTCTGTCATAATATAATAGAGACAGTAGATCTAGCTGGTCTGTCATAATATAATAGAGACAGTAGATCTAGCTGGTCTGTCATAATATAATAGAGACAGTAGATCTAGCTGGTCTGTCATAATATAATAGAGACAGTAGATCTAGCTGGTCTGTCATAATATAATAGAGACAGTAGATCTAGCTGGTCTGTCATAATATAATAGAGACAGTAGATCTAGCTGGTCTGTCATAATATAATAGAGACAGTAGATCTAGCTGGTCTGTCATATTATAATAGAGACAGTAGATCTAGCTGGTCTGTCATATTATAATAGAGACAGTAGATCTAGCTGGTCTGTCATAATATAATAGAGACAGTAGATCTAGCTGGTCTGTCATAATATAATAGAGACAGTAGATCTAGCTGGTCTGTCATAATATAATAGAGACAGAGACAGTAGATCTAGCTGGTCTGTCATAATACAATGGAGACAGTAGATCTACCTGGTCTGTCATAATACAATAGAGACAGTAGATCTAGCTGGTCTGTCATAATATAATAGAGACAGTAGATCTAGCTGGTCTGTCATAATATAATAGAGACAGTAGATCTAGCTGGTCTGTCATATTATAATAGAGACAGTAGATCTAGCTGGTCTGTCATAATATAATAGAGACAGTAGATCTAGCTGGTCTGTCATAATATAATAGAGACAGTAGATCTAGCTGGTCTGTCATAATATAATAGAGACAGTAGATCTAGCTGGTCTGTCATATTATAATAGAGACAGTAGATCTAGCTGGTCTGTCATAATATAATAGAGACAGTAGATCTAGCTGGTCTGTCATAATATAATAGAGACAGTAGATCTAGCTGGTCTGTCATAATATAATAGAGACAGTAGATCTAGCTGGTCTGTCATAATATAATAGAGACAGTAGATCTAGCTGGTCTGTCATATTATAATAGAGACAGTAGATCTAGCTGGTCTGGAATAATTTAATAGAGACAGTAGATCTAGCTGGTCTGTCATAATATAATAGAGACAGTAGATCTAGCTGGTCTGTCATAGTGTAACATGGACAGTAGATCTAGCTGGTCTGTCATAATATAATAGAGACAGTAGATCTAGCTGGTCTGTCATAGTATAATAGAGACAGTAGATCTAGCTGGTCTGTCATAATATAATAGAGACAGTAGATCTAGCTGGTCTGTCATAATATAATAGAGACAGTAGATCTAGCTGGTCTGTCATAATATAATAGAGACAGTAGATCTAGCTGGTCTGTCATAATATAATAGAGACAGTAGATCTAGCTGGTCTGTCATAATATAATAGAGACAGTAGATCTAGCTGGTCTGTCATAATATAATAGAGACAGTAGATCTAGCTGGTCTGTCATAATATAATAGAGACAGTAGATCTAGCTGGTCTGTCATAATATAATAGAGACAGTAGATCTAGCTGGTCTGTCATAATATAATAGAGACAGTAGATCTAGCTGGTCTGTCATAATATAATAGAGACAGTAGATCTAGCTGGTCTGTCATAATATAATAGAGACAGTAGATCTAGCTGGTCTGTCATAATATAATAGAGACAGTAGATCTAGCTGGTCTGTCATAATATAATAGAGACAGTAGATCTAGCTGGTCTGTCATAATATAATAGAGACAGTAGATCTAGCTGGTCTGTCATAATATAATAGAGACAGTAGATCTAGCTGGTCTGTCATAATATAATAGAGACAGTAGATCTAGCTGGTCTGTCATAATATAATAGAGACAGTAGATCTAGCTGGTCTGTCATAATATAATAGAGACAGTAGATCTAGCTGGTCTGTCATAATATAATAGAGACAGTAGATCTAGCTGGTCTGTCATAATATAATAGAGACAGTAGATCTAGCTGGTCTGTCATAATATAATAGAGACAGTAGATCTAGCTGGTCTGTCATAATATAATAGAGACAGTAGATCTAGCTGGTCTGTCATATTATAATAGAGACAGTAGATCTAGCTGGTCTGTCATAATATAATAGAGACAGTAGATCTAGCTGGTCTGTCATAATTATAATAGAGACAGTAGATCTAGCTGGTCTGTCATAATATAATAGAGACAGTAGATCTAGCTGGTCTGTCATAATATAATAGAGACAGTAGATCTAGCTGGTCTGTCATAATATAATAGAGACAGTAGATCTAGCTGGTCTGTCATAATATAATAGAGACAGTAGATCTAGCTGGTCTGTCATAATATAATAGAGACAGTAGATCTAGCTGGTCTGTCATAATATAATAGAGACAGTAGATCTAGCTGGTCTGTCATAATATAATAGAGACAGTAGATCTAGCTGGTCTGTCATAATATAATAGAGACAGTAGATCTAGCTGGTCTGTCATAATATAATAGAGACAGTAGATCTAGCTGGTCTGTCATAATATAATAGAGACAGTAGATCTAGCTGGTCTGTCATAATATAATAGAGACAGTAGATCTAGCTGGTCTGTCATAATATAATAGAGACAGTAGATCTAGCTGGTCTGTCATAATATAATAGAGACAGTAGATCTAGCTGGTCTGTCATAATATAATAGAGACAGTAGATCTAGCTGGTCTGTCATAATATAATAGAGACAGTAGATCTAGCTGGTCTGTCATAATATAATAGAGACAGTAGATCTAGCTGGTCTGTCATAATATAATAGAGACAGTAGATCTAGCTGGTCTGTCATAATATAATAGAGACAGTAGATCTAGCTGGTCTGTCATAATATAATAGAGACAGTAGATCTAGCTGGTCTGTCATAATATAATAGAGACAGTAGATCTAGCTGGTCTGTCATAATATAATAGAGACAGTAGATCTAGCTGGTCTGTCATAATATAATAGAGACAGTAGATCTAGCTGGTCTGTCATAATATAATAGAGACAGTAGATCTAGCTGGTCTGTCATAATATAATAGAGACAGTAGATCTAGCTGGTCTGTCATAATATAATAGAGACAGTAGATCTAGCTGGTCTGTCATAATATAATAGAGACAGTAGATCTAGCTGGTCTGTCATAATATAATAGAGACAGTAGATCTAGCTGGTCTGTCATAATATAATAGAGACAGTAGATCTAGCTGGTCTGTCATAATATAATAGAGACAGTAGATCTAGCTGGTCTGTCATAATATAATAGAGACAGTAGATCTAGCTGGTCTGTCATAATATAATAGAGACAGTAGATCTAGCTGGTCTGTCATAATATAATAGAGACAGTAGATCTAGCTGGTCTGTCATAATATAATAGAGACAGTAGATCTAGCTGGTCTGTCATAATATAATAGAGACAGTAGATCTAGCTGGTCTGTCATAGTATAATAGAGACAGTAGATCTAGCTGGTCTGTCATAATATAATAGAGACAGTAGATCTAGCTGGTCTGTCATAATATAATAGAGACAGTAGATCTAGCTGGTCTGTCATAATATAATAGAGACAGTAGATCTAGCTGGTCTGTCATAATATAATAGAGACAGTAGATCTAGCTGGTCTGTCATAATATAATAGAGACAGTAGATCTAGCTGGTCTGTCATATATATAATAGAGACAGTAGATCTAGCTGGTCTGTCATAATATAATAGAGACAGTAGATCTAGCTGGTCTGTCATAATATAATAGAGACAGTAGATCTAGCTGGTCTGTCATAATATAATAGAGACAGTAGATCTAGCTGGTCTGTCATAATATAATAGAGACAGTAGATCTAGCTGGTCTGTCATAATATAATAGAGACAGTAGATCTAGCTGGTCTGTCATATTATAATAGAGACAGTAGATCTAGCTGGTCTGTCATAATATAATAGAGACAGTAGATCTAGCTGGTCTGTCATAATATAATAGAGACAGTAGATCTAGCTGGTCTGTCATAATATAATAGAGACAGTAGATCTAGCTGGTCTGTCATAATATAATAGAGACAGTAGATCTAGCTGGTCTGTCATAATATAATAGAGACAGTAGATCTAGCTGGTCTGTCATATATATAATAGAGACAGTAGATCTAGCTGGTCTGTCATAATATAATAGAGACAGTAGATCTAGCTGGTCTGTCATAATATAATAGAGACAGTAGATCTAGCTGGTCTGTCATAATATAATAGAGACAGTAGATCTAGCTGGTCTGTCATATATATAATAGAGACAGTAGATCTAGCTGGTCTGTCATAATATAATAGAGACAGTAGATCTAGCTGGTCTGTCATAATATAATAGAGACAGTAGATCTAGCTGGTCTGTCATAATATAATAGAGACAGTAGATCTAGCTGGTCTGTCATAATATAATAGAGACAGTAGATCTAGCTGGTCTGTCATAATATAATAGAGACAGTAGATCTAGCTGGTCTGTCATAATATAATAGAGACAGTAGATCTAGCTGGTCTGTCATAATATAATAGAGACAGTAGATCTAGCTGGTCTGTCATAATATAATAGAGACAGTAGATCTAGCTGGTCTGTCATAATATAATAGAGACAGTAGATCTAGCTGGTCTGTCATAATATAATAGAGACAGTAGATCTAGCTGGTCTGTCATAATATAATAGAGACAGTAGATCTAGCTGGTCTGTCATAATATAATAGAGACAGTAGATCTAGCTGGTCTGTCATAATATAATAGAGACAGTAGATCTAGCTGGTCTGTCATAATATAATAGAGACAGTAGATCTAGCTGGTCTGTCATAATATAATAGAGACAGTAGATCTAGCTGGTCTGTCATAATATAATAGAGACAGTAGATCTAGCTGGTCTGTCATAATATAATAGAGACAGTAGATCTAGCTGGTCTGTCATAATATAATAGAGACAGTAGATCTAGCTGGTCTGTCATAATATAATAGAGACAGTAGATCTAGCTGGTCTGTCATAATATAATAGAGACAGTAGATCTAGCTGGTCTGTCATAATATAATAGAGACAGTAGATCTAGCTGGTCTGTCATAATATAATAGAGACAGTAGATCTAGCTGGTCTGTCATAATATAATAGAGACAGTAGATCTAGCTGGTCTGTCATAATATAATAGAGACAGTAGATCTAGCTGGTCTGTCATAATATAATAGAGACAGTAGATCTAGCTGGTCTGTCATAATATAATAGAGACAGTAGATCTAGCTGGTCTGTCATAATATAATAGAGACAGTAGATCTAGCTGGTCTGTCATAATATAATAGAGACAGAGACAGTAGATCTAGCTGGTCTGTCATAATATAATGGAGACAGTAGATCTAGCTGGTCTGTCATAATATAATAGAGACAGTAGATCTAGCTGGTCTGTCATAATATAATAGAGACAGTAGATCTAGCTGGTCTGTCATAATATAATAGAGACAGTAGATCTAGCTGGTCTGTCATAATATAATAGAGACAGTAGATCTAGCTGGTCTGTCATAATATAATAGAGACAGTAGATCTAGCTGGTCTGTCATAATATAATAGAGACAGTAGATCTAGCTGGTCTGTCATAATATAATAGAGACAGTAGATCTAGCTGGTCTGTCATAATATAATAGAGACAGTAGATCTAGCTGGTCTGTCATAATATAATAGAGACAGTAGATCTAGCTGGTCTGTCATAATATAATAGAGACAGTAGATCTAGCTGGTCTGTCATAATATAATAGAGACAGTAGATCTAGCTGGTCTGTCATAATATAATAGAGACAGTAGATCTAGCTGGTCTGTCATAATATAATAGAGACAGTAGATCTAGCTGGTCTGTCATAATATAATAGAGACAGTAGATCTAGCTGGTCTGTCATAATATAATAGAGACAGTAGATCTAGCTGGTCTGTCATAATATAATAGAGACAGTAGATCTAGCTGGTCTGTCATAATATAATAGAGACAGTAGATCTAGCTGGTCTGTCATAATATAATAGAGACAGTAGATCTAGCTGGTCTGTCATAATATAATAGAGACAGTAGATCTAGCTGGTCTGTCATAATATAATAGAGACAGTAGATCTAGCTGGTCTGTCATAATATAATAGAGACAGTAGATCTAGCTGGTCTGTCATAATATAATAGAGACAGTAGATCTAGCTGGTCTGTCATAATATAATAGAGACAGTAGATCTAGCTGGTCTGTCATAATATAATAGAGACAGAGACAGTAGATCTAGCTGGTCTGTCATAATATAATAGAGACAGTAGATCTAGCTGGTCTGTCATAATATAATAGAGACAGTAGATCTAGCTGGTCTGTCATAATATAATAGAGACAGTAGATCTAGCTGGTCTGTCATAATATAATAGAGACAGTAGATCTAGCTGGTCTGTCATAGTATAATATGAGACAGTAGATCTAGCTGGTCTGTCGTCATAATATAATAGAGACAGTAGATCTAGCTGGTCTGTCATAATATAATAGAGACAGTAGATCTAGCTGGTCTGTCATAATATAATAGAGACAGTAGATCTAGCTGGTCTGTCATATTATAATAGAGACAGTAGATCTAGCTGGTCTGTCATAATATAATAGAGACAGTAGATCTAGCTGGTCTGTCATAATATAATAGAGACAGTAGATCTAGCTGGTCTGTCATAATATAATAGAGACAGTAGATCTAGCTGGTCTGTCATAATATAATAGAGACAGTAGATCTAGCTGGTCTGTCATAATATAATAGAGACAGTAGATCTAGCTGGTCTGTCATAATATAATAGAGACAGTAGATCTAGCTGGTCTGTCATAATTATAATAGAGACAGTAGATCTAGCTGGTCTGTCATAATATAATAGAGACAGTAGATCTAGCTGGTCTGTCATAATATAATAGAGACAGTAGATCTAGCTGGTCTGTCATATTATAATAGAGACAGTAGATCTAGCTGGTCTGTCATAATATAATAGAGACAGTAGATCTAGCTGGTCTGTCATAATATAATAGAGACAGTAGATCTAGCTGGTCTGTCATAATATAATAGAGACAGTAGATCTAGCTGGTCTGTCATAATATAATAGAGACAGTAGATCTAGCTGGTCTGTCATAATATAATAGAGACAGTAGATCTAGCTGGTCTGTCATAATATAATAGAGACAGTAGATCTAGCTGGTCTGTGATAATATAATAGAGACAGTAGATCTAGCTGGTCTGTCATAATATAATAGAGACAGTAGATCTAGCTGGTCTGTCATAATACAATAGAGACAGTAGATCTAGCTGGTCTGTCATAATATAATAGAGACAGTAGATCTAGCTGGTCTGTCATAGTATAATAGAGACAGTAGATCTAGCTGGTCTGTCATAATATAATAGAGACAGTAGATCTAGCTGGTCTGTCATATTATAATAGAGACAGTAGATCTAGCTGGTCTGTCATAATATAATAGAGACAGTAGATCTAGCTGGTCTGTCATAATATAATAGAGACAGTAGATCTAGCTGGTCTGTCATAATATAATAGAGACAGTAGATCTAGCTGGTCTGTCATAATATAATAGAGACAGTAGATCTAGCTGGTCTGTCATAATATAATAGAGACAGTAGATCTAGCTGGTCTGTCATAATATAATAGAGACAGTAGATCTAGCTGGTCTGTCATAATATAATAGAGACAGTAGATCTAGCTGGTCTGTCATATTATAATAGAGACAGTAGATCTAGCTGGTCTGTCATAGTATAATATGAGACAGTAGATCTAGCTGGTCTGTCATAATATAATAGAGACAGTAGATCTAGCTGGTCTGTCATAATATAATAGAGACAGTAGATCTAGCTGGTCTGTCATAATATAATAGAGACAGTAGATCTAGCTGGTCTGTCATAATATAATAGAGACAGTAGATCTAGCTGGTCTGTCATAATATAATAGAGACAGTAGATCTAGCTGGTCTGTCATAATATAATAGAGACAGTAGATCTAGCTGGTCTGTCATAATATAATAGAGACAGTAGATCTAGCTGGTCTGTCATAATATAATAGAGACAGTAGATCTAGCTGGTCTGTCATAATATAATAGAGACAGTAGATCTAGCTGGTCTGTCATAATATAATAGAGACAGTAGATCTAGCTGGTCTGTCATAATTATAATAGAGACAGTAGATCTAGCTGGTCTGTCATAATATAATAGAGACAGTAGATCTAGCTGGTCTGTCATAATATAATAGAGACAGTAGATCTAGCTGGTCTGTCATATTATAATAGAGACAGTAGATCTAGCTGGTCTGTCATAATATAATAGAGACAGTAGATCTAGCTGGTCTGTCATAATATAATAGAGACAGTAGATCTAGCTGGTCTGTCATAATATAATAGAGACAGTAGATCTAGCTGGTCTGTCATAATATAATAGAGACAGTAGATCTAGCTGGTCTGTCATAATATAATAGAGACAGTAGATCTAGCTGGTCTGTCATAATATAATAGAGACAGTAGATCTAGCTGGTCTGTCATAATATAATAGAGACAGTAGATCTAGCTGGTCTGTCATAATATAATAGAGAGACAGTAGATCTAGCTGGTCTGTCATAATATAATAGAGACAGTAGATCTAGCTGGTCTGTCATAATATAATAGAGACAGTAGATCTAGCTGGTCTGTCATAGTATAATATGAGACAGTAGATCTAGCTGGTCTGTCATAATATAATAGAGACAGTAGATCTAGCTGGTCTGTCATAATATAATAGAGACAGTAGATCTAGCTGGTCTGTCATAATATAATAGAGACAGTAGATCTAGCTGGTCTGTCATAATATAATAGAGACAGTAGATCTAGCTGGTCTGTCATAATATAATAGAGACAGTAGATCTAGCTGGTCTGTCATATATATAATAGAGACAGTAGATCTAGCTGGTCTGTCATAATATAATAGAGACAGTAGATCTAGCTGGTCTGTCATAATATAATAGAGACAGTAGATCTAGCTGGTCTGTCATAATATAATAGAGACAGTAGATCTAGCTGGTCTGTCATAATATAATAGAGACAGTAGATCTAGCTGGTCTGTCATAATATAATAGAGACAGTAGATCTAGCTGGTCTGTCATAATATAATAGAGACAGTAGATCTAGCTGGTCTGTCATAATATAATAGAGACAGTAGATCTAGCTGGTCTGTCATAATATAATAGAGACAGTAGATCTAGCTGGTCTGTCATAATACAATAGAGACAGTAGATCTAGCTGGTCTGTCATAATATAATAGAGACAGTAGATCTAGCTGGTCTGTCATAATATAATAGAGACAGTAGATCTAGCTGGTCTGTCATAATATAATAGAGACAGTAGATCTAGCTGGTCTGTCATAATATAATAGAGACAGTAGATCTAGCTGGTCTGTCATAATATAATAGAGACAGTAGATCTAGCTGGTCTGTCATAATATAATAGAGACAGTAGATCTAGCTGGTCTGTCATAATATAATAGAGACAGTAGATCTAGCTGGTCTGTCATAATATAATAGAGACAGTAGATCTAGCTGGTCTGTCATAATATAATAGAGACAGTAGATCTAGCTGGTCTGTCATAATATAATAGAGACAGTAGATCTAGCTGGTCTGTCATAATATAATAGAGACAGTAGATCTAGCTGGTCTGTCATAATATAATAGAGACAGTAGATCTAGCTGGTCTGTCATAATATAATAGAGACAGTAGATCTAGCTGGTCTGTCATAATATAATAGAGACAGTAGATCTAGCTGGTCTGTCATAATATAATAGAGACAGTAGATCTAGCTGGTCTGTCATAATATAATAGAGACAGTAGATCTAGCTGGTCTGTCATAATATAATAGAGACAGTAGATCTAGCTGGTCTGTCATAATATAATAGAGACAGTAGATCTAGCTGGTCTGTCATAATATAATAGAGACAGTAGATCTAGCTGGTCTGTCATAATACAATGGAGAAAGTAGATCTATCTTGTCTGTCATAATACAATGGAGACAGTAGATCTAGCTGGTCTGTCATAATATAATAGAGACAGTAGATCTAGCTGGTCTGTCATATTATAATAGAGACAGTAGATCTAGCTGGTCTGTCATAATATAATAGAGACAGTAGATCTAGCTGGTCTGTCATAATATAATAGAGACAGTAGATCTAGCTGGTCTGTCATAATATAATAGAGACAGTAGAGCTAGCTGGTCTGTCATAATATAATAGAGACAGTAGATCTAGCTGGTCTGTCATAATATAATAGACAGAGACAGTAGATCTAGCTGGTCTGTCATAATATAATGGAGACAGTAGATCTAGCTGGTCTGTCATAATATAATAGAGACAGTAGATCTAGCTGGTCTGTCATAATATAATAGAGACAGTAGATCTAGCTGGTCTGTCATATTATAATAGAGACAGTAGATCTAGCTGGTCTGTCATAGTATAATATGAGACAGTAGATCTAGCTGGTCTGTCATAATACAATAGAGACAGTAGATCTAGCTGGTCTGTCATAATATAATAGAGACAGTAGATCTAGCTGGTCTGTCATAATATAATAGAGACAGTAGATCTAGCTGGTCTGTCATAATATAATAGAGACAGTAGATCTAGCTGGTCTGTCATAATATAATAGAGACAGTAGATCTAGCTGGTCTGTCATAATATAATAGAGACAGTAGATCTAGCTGGTCTGTCATAATATAATAGAGACAGTAGATCTAGCTGGTCTGTCATAATATAATAGAGACAGTAGATCTAGCTGGTCTGTCATAATATAATAGAGACAGTAGATCTAGCTGGTCTGTCATAATATAATAGAGACAGTAGATCTAGCTGGTCTGTCATAATATAATAGAGACAGTAGATCTAGCTGGTCTGTCATAATATAATAGAGACAGTAGATCTAGCTGGTCTGTCATAATATAATAGAGACAGTAGATCTAGCTGGTCTGTCATAATATAATAGAGACAGTAGATCTAGCTGGTCTGTCATAATATAATAGAGACAGTAGATCTAGCTGGTCTGTCATAATATAATAGAGACAGTAGATCTAGCTGGTCTGTCATAATATAATAGAGACAGTAGATCTAGCTGGTCTGTCATAATATAATAGAGACAGTAGATCTAGCTGGTCTGTCATAATATAATATGAGACAGTAGATCTAGCTGGTCTGTCATAATATAATAGAGACAGTAGATCTAGCTGGTCTGTCATAATATAATAGAGACAGTAGATCTAGCTGGTCTGTCATAATATAATAGAGACAGTAGATCTAGCTGGTCTGTCATAATATAATAGAGACAGTAGATCTAGCTGGTCTGTCATAATATAATAGAGACAGTAGATCTAGCTGGTCTGTCATAATATAATAGAGACAGTAGATCTAGCTGGTCTGTCATAATATAATAGAGACAGTAGATCTAGCTGGTCTGTCATAATATAATAGAGACAGTAGATCTAGCTGGTCTGTCATAATATAATAGAGACAGTAGATCTAGCTGGTCTGTCATAATATAATAGAGACAGTAGATCTAGCTGGTCTGTCATAATATAATAGAGACAGTAGATCTAGCTGGTCTGTCATAATATAATAGAGACAGTAGATCTAGCTGGTCTGTCATAATATAATAGAGACAGTAGATCTAGCTGGTCTGTCATAATATAATAGAGACAGTAGATCTAGCTGGTCTGTCATTATATAATAGAGACAGTAGATCTAGCTGGTCTGTCATAATATAATAGAGACAGTAGATCTAGCTGGTCTGTCATAATATAATAGAGACAGTAGATCTAGCTGGTCTGTCATAATATAATAGAGACAGAGACAGTAGATCTAGCTGGTCTGTCATAATACAATGGAGACAGTAGATCTAGCTGGTCTGTCATAATATAATAGAGACAGTAGATCTAGCTGGTCTGTCATAATATAATAGAGACAGTAGATCTAGCTGGTCTGTCATAATATAATAGAGACAGTAGATCTAGCTGGTCTGTCATAATATAATAGAGACAGTAGATCTAGCTGGTCTGTCATAATACAATGGAGACAGTAGATCTAGCTGGTCTGTCATAATACAATGGAGACAGTAGATCTAGCTGGTCTGTCATAATATAATAGAGACAGTAGATCTAGCTGGTCTGTCATATTATAATAGAGACAGTAGATCTAGCTGGTCTGTCATAATATAATAGAGACAGTAGATCTAGCTGGTCTGTCATAATATAATAGAGACAGTAGATCTAGCTGGTCTGTCATAATATAATAGAGACAGTAGATCTAGCTGGTCTGTCATAATATAATAGAGACAGTAGATCTAGCTGGTCTGTCATAATATAATAGAGACAGTAGATCTAGCTGGTCTGTCATAATATAATAGAGACAGTAGATCTAGCTGGTCTGTCATAATATAATAGAGACAGTAGATCTAGCTGGTCTGTCATAATATAATAGAGACAGTAGATCTAGCTGGTCTGTCATATTATAATAGAGACAGTAGATCTAGCTGGTCTGTCATAATATAATAGAGACAGTAGATCTAGCTGGTCTGTCATAATATAATAGAGACAGTAGATCTAGCTGGTCTGTCATAATATAATAGAGACAGTAGATCTAGCTGGTCTGTCATAATATAATAGAGACAGTAGATCTAGCTGGTCTGTCATAATATAATAGAGACAGTAGATCTAGCTGGTCTGTCATAATATAATAGAGACAGTAGATCTAGCTGGTCTGTCATAATATAATAGAGACAGTAGATCTAGCTGGTCTGTCATAATATAATAGAGACAGTAGATCTAGCTGGTCTGTCATAATATAATAGAGACAGTAGATCTAGCTGGTCTGTCATAATATAATAGAGACAGTAGATCTAGCTGGTCTGTCATAATATAATAGAGACAGTAGATCTAGCTGGTCTGTCATAATATAATAGAGACAGTAGATCTAGCTGGTCTGTCATAATATAATAGAGACAGTAGATCTAGCTGGTCTGTCATAATATAATAGAGACAGTAGATCTAGCTGGTCTGTCATAATATAATAGAGACAGTAGATCTAGCTGGTCTGTCATAATATAATAGAGACAGTAGATCTAGCTGGTCTGTCATAATATAATAGAGACAGTAGATCTAGCTGGTCTGTCATAATATAATATGAGACAGTAGATCTAGCTGGTCTGTCATAATATAATAGAGACAGTAGATCTAGCTGGTCTGTCATAATATAATAGAGACAGTAGATCTAGCTGGTCTGTCATATTATAATAGAGACAGTAGATCTAGCTGGTCTGTCATAATATAATAGAGACAGTAGATCTAGCTGGTCTGTCATAATATAATAGAGACAGTAGATCTAGCTGGTCTGTCATAATATAATAGAGACAGTAGATCTAGCTGGTCTGTCATAATATAATAGAGACAGTAGATCTAGCTGGTCTGTCATAATATAATAGAGACAGTAGATCTAGCTGGTCTGTCATAATATAATAGAGACAGTAGATCTAGCTGGTCTGTCATAATATAATAGAGACAGTAGATCTAGCTGGTCTGTCATAATATAATAGAGACAGTAGATCTAGCTGGTCTGTCATAATATAATAGAGACAGTAGATCTAGCTGGTCTGTCATAATATAATAGAGACAGTAGATCTAGCTGGTCTGTCATAATATAATAGAGACAGTAGATCTAGCTGGTCTGTCATAATATAATAGAGACAGTAGATCTAGCTGGTCTGTCATAATATAATAGAGACAGTAGATCTAGCTGGTCTGTCATAATATAATAGAGACAGTAGATCTAGCTGGTCTGTCATATTATAATAGAGACAGTAGATCTAGCTGGTCTGTCATAATATAATAGAGACAGTAGATCTAGCTGGTCTGTCATAATATAATAGAGACAGTAGATCTAGCTGGTCTGTCATAATATAATAGAGACAGTAGATCTAGCTGGTCTGTCATAATATAATAGAGACAGTAGATCTAGCTGGTCTGTCATAATATAATAGAGACAGTAGATCTAGCTGGTCTGTCATAATATAATAGAGACAGTAGATCTAGCTGGTCTGTCATAATATAATAGAGACAGTAGATCTAGCTGGTCTGTCATAATATAATAGAGACAGTAGATCTAGCTGGTCTGTCATAATATAATAGAGACAGTAGATCTAGCTGGTCTGTCATATTATAATAGAGACAGTAGATCTAGCTGGTCTGTCATAATATAATAGAGACAGTAGATCTAGCTGGTCTGTCATAATATAATAGAGACAGTAGATCTAGCTGGTCTGTCATAATATAATAGAGACAGTAGATCTAGCTGGTCTGTCATAATATAATAGAGACAGTAGATCTAGCTGGTCTGTCATAATATAATAGAGACAGTAGATCTAGCTGGTCTGTCATATTATAATAGAGACAGTAGATCTAGCTGGTCTGTCATAATATAATAGAGACAGTAGATCTAGCTGGTCTGTCATAATATAATAGAGACAGTAGATCTAGCTGGTCTGTCATAATATAATAGAGACAGTAGATCTAGCTGGTCTGTCATAATATAATAGAGACAGTAGATCTAGCTGGTCTGTCATAATATAATAGAGACAGTAGATCTAGCTGGTCTGTCATAATATAATAGAGACAGTAGATCTAGCTGGTCTGTCATAATATAATAGAGACAGTAGATCTAGCTGGTCTGTCATATTATAATAGAGACAGTAGATCTAGCTGGTCTGTCATAATATAATAGAGACAGTAGATCTAGCTGGTCTGTCATAATATAATAGAGACAGTAGATCTAGCTGGTCTGTCATAATATAATAGAGACAGTAGATCTAGCTGGTCTGTCATATTATAATAGAGACAGTAGATCTAGCTGGTCTGTCATAATATAATAGAGACAGTAGATCTAGCTGGTCTGTCATAATATAATAGAGACAGTAGATCTAGCTGGTCTGTCATAATATAATAGAGACAGTAGATCTAGCTGGTCTGTCATATTATAATAGAGACAGTAGATCTAGCTGGTCTGTCATAATATAATAGAGACAGTAGATCTAGCTGGTCTGTCATAATATAATAGAGACAGTAGATCTAGCTGGTCTGTCATAATATAATAGAGACAGTAGATCTAGCTGGTCTGTCATAATATAATAGAGACAGTAGATCTAGCTGGTCTGTCATAATATAATAGAGACAGTAGATCTAGCTGGTCTGTCATAATATAATAGAGACAGTAGATCTAGCTGGTCTGTCATATTATAATAGAGACAGTAGATCTAGCTGGTCTGTCATAATATAATAGAGACAGTAGATCTAGCTGGTCTGTCATATTATAATAGAGACAGTAGATCTAGCTGGTCTGTCATAATATAATAGAGACAGTAGATCTAGCTGGTCTGTCATAATATAATAGAGACAGTAGATCTAGCTGGTCTGTCATAATATAATAGAGACAGTAGATCTAGCTGGTCTGTCATAATATAATAGAGACAGTAGATCTAGCTGGTCTGTCATAATATAATAGAGACAGTAGATCTAGCTGGTCTGTCATAATATAATAGAGACAGTAGATCTAGCTGGTCTGTCATAATATAATAGAGACAGTAGATCTAGCTGGTCTGTCATAATATAATAGAGACAGTAGATCTAGCTGGTCTGTCATAATATAATAGAGACAGTAGATCTAGCTGGTCTGTCATAATATAATAGAGACAGTAGATCTAGCTGGTCTGTCATAATATAATAGAGACAGTAGATCTAGCTGGTCTGTCATAATATAATAGAGACAGTAGATCTAGCTGGTCTGTCATAATATAATAGAGACAGTAGATCTAGCTGGTCTGTCATAATATAATAGAGACAGTAGATCTAGCTGGTCTGTCATAATATAATAGAGACAGTAGATCTAGCTGGTCTGTCATAATATAATAGAGACAGTAGATCTAGCTGGTCTGTCATAATATAATAGAGACAGTAGATCTAGCTGGTCTGTCGTCATAATACAATAGAGACAGTAGATCTAGCTGGTCTGTCATAATATAATAGAGACAGTAGATCTAGCTGGTCTGTCATAATTATAATAGAGACAGTAGATCTAGCTGGTCTGTCATAATATAATAGAGACAGTAGATCTAGCTGGTCTGTCATAATATAATAGAGACAGTAGATCTAGCTGGTCTGTCATATTATAATAGAGACAGTAGATCTAGCTGGTCTGTCATAATATAATAGAGACAGTAGATCTAGCTGGTCTGTCATAATATAATAGAGACAGTAGATCTAGCTGGTCTGTCATAATATAATAGAGACAGTAGATCTAGCTGGTCTGTCATAATATAATAGAGACAGTAGATCTAGCTGGTCTGTCATAATATAATAGAGACAGTAGATCTAGCTGGTCTGTCATAATATAATAGAGACAGTAGATCTAGCTGGTCTGTCATATTATAATAGAGACAGTAGATCTAGCTGGTCTGTCATAATATAATAGAGACAGTAGATCTAGCTGGTCTGTCATAATATAATAGAGACAGTAGATCTAGCTGGTCTGTCATAATATAATAGAGACAGTAGATCTAGCTGGTCTGTCATAATATAATAGAGACAGTAGATCTAGCTGGTCTGTCATATTATAATAGAGACAGTAGATCTAGCTGGTCTGTCATAATATAATAGAGACAGTAGATCTAGCTGGTCTGTCATAATATAATAGAGACAGTAGATCTAGCTGGTCTGTCATAATATAATAGAGACAGTAGATCTAGCTGGTCTGTCATAATATAATAGAGACAGTAGATCTAGCTGGTCTGTCATAATATAATAGAGACAGTAGATCTAGCTGGTCTGTCATAATATAATAGAGACAGTAGATCTAGCTGGTCTGTCATAATATAATAGAGACAGTAGATCTAGCTGGTCTGTCATAATATAATAGAGACAGTAGATCTAGCTGGTCTGTCATAATATAATAGAGACAGTAGATCTAGCTGGTCTGTCATAATATAATAGAGACAGTAGATCTAGCTGGTCTGTCATAATATAATAGAGACAGTAGATCTAGCTGGTCTGTCATAATATAATAGAGACAGTAGATCTAGCTGGTCTGTCATAATATAATAGAGACAGTAGATCTAGCTGGTCTGTCATAATATAATAGAGACAGTAGATCTAGCTGGTCTGTCATAATATAATAGAGACAGTAGATCTAGCTGGTCTGTCATATTATAATAGAGACAGTAGATCTAGCTGGTCTGTCATAATATAATAGAGACAGTAGATCTAGCTGGTCTGTCATATTATAATAGAGACAGTAGATCTAGCTGGTCTGTCATAATATAATAGAGACAGTAGATCTAGCTGGTCTGTCATAATATAATAGAGACAGTAGATCTAGCTGGTCTGTCATAATATAATAGAGACAGTAGATCTAGCTGGTCTGTCATAATATAATAGAGACAGTAGATCTAGCTGGTCTGTCATAATATAATAGAGACAGTAGATCTAGCTGGTCTGTCATAATATAATAGAGACAGTAGATCTAGCTGGTCTGTCATATTATAATAGAGACAGTAGATCTAGCTGGTCTGTCATAATATAATAGAGACAGTAGATCTAGCTGGTCTGTCATAATATAATAGAGACAGTAGATCTAGCTGGTCTGTCATATTATAATAGAGACAGTAGATCTAGCTGGTCTGTCATAATATAATAGAGACAGTAGATCTAGCTGGTCTGTCATAATATAATAGAGACAGTAGATCTAGCTGGTCTGTCATAATATAATAGAGACAGTAGATCTAGCTGGTCTGTCATATTATAATAGAGACAGTAGATCTAGCTGGTCTGTCATAATATAATAGAGACAGTAGATCTAGCTGGTCTGTCATAATATAATAGAGACAGTAGATCTAGCTGGTCTGTCATAATATAATAGAGACAGTAGATCTAGCTGGTCTGTCATAATATAATAGAGACAGTAGATCTAGCTGGTCTGTCATATTATAATAGAGACAGTAGATCTAGCTGGTCTGTCATAATATAATAGAGACAGTAGATCTAGCTGGTCTGTCATAATATAATAGAGACAGTAGATCTAGCTGGTCTGTCATAATATAATAGAGACAGTAGATCTAGCTGGTCTGTCATAATATAATAGAGACAGTAGATCTAGCTGGTCTGTCATAATATAATAGAGACAGTAGATCTAGCTGGTCTGTCATAATATAATAGAGACAGTAGATCTAGCTGGTCTGTCATAATATAATAGAGACAGTAGATCTAGCTGGTCTGTCATAATATAATAGAGACAGTAGATCTAGCTGGTCTGTCATAATATAATAGAGACAGTAGATCTAGCTGGTCTGTCATATTATAATAGAGACAGTAGATCTAGCTGGTCTGTCATAATATAATAGAGACAGTAGATCTAGCTGGTCTGTCATAATATAATAGAGACAGTAGATCTAGCTGGTCTGTCATAATATAATAGAGACAGTAGATCTAGCTGGTCTGTCATAATATAATAGAGACAGTAGATCTAGCTGGTCTGTCATAATATAATAGAGACAGTAGATCTAGCTGGTCTGTCATATTATAATAGAGACAGTAGATCTAGCTGGTCTGTCATAATATAATAGAGACAGTAGATCTAGCTGGTCTGTCATATTATAATAGAGACAGTAGATCTAGCTGGTCTGTCATAATATAATAGAGACAGTAGATCTAGCTGGTCTGTCATAATATAATAGAGACAGTAGATCTAGCTGGTCTGTCATAATATAATAGAGACAGTAGATCTAGCTGGTCTGTCATAATATAATAGAGACAGTAGATCTAGCTGGTCTGTCATAATATAATAGAGACAGTAGATCTAGCTGGTCTGTCATAATATAATAGAGACAGTAGATCTAGCTGGTCTGTCATAATATAATAGAGACAGTAGATCTAGCTGGTCTGTCATAATATAATAGAGACAGTAGATCTAGCTGGTCTGTCATAATATAATAGAGACAGTAGATCTAGCTGGTCTGTCATAATATAATAGAGACAGTAGATCTAGCTGGTCTGTCATAATATAATAGAGACAGTAGATCTAGCTGGTCTGTCATAATATAATAGAGACAGTAGATCTAGCTGGTCTGTCATAATATAATAGAGACAGTAGATCTAGCTGGTCTGTCATAATATAATAGAGACAGTAGATCTAGCTGGTCTGTCATAATATAATAGAGACAGTAGATCTAGCTGGTCTGTCATAATATAATAGAGACAGTAGATCTAGCTGGTCTGTCATAATATAATAGAGACAGTAGATCTAGCTGGTCTGTCATAATATAATAGAGACAGTAGATCTAGCTGGTCTGTCATAATATAATAGAGACAGTAGATCTAGCTGGTCTGTCATAATATAATAGAGACAGTAGATCTAGCTGGTCTGTCATATTATAATAGAGACAGTAGATCTAGCTGGTCTGTCATAATATAATAGAGACAGTAGATCTAGCTGGTCTGTCATAATATAATAGAGACAGTAGATCTAGCTGGTCTGTCATATTATAATAGAGACAGTAGATCTAGCTGGTCTGTCATAATATAATAGAGACAGTAGATCTAGCTGGTCTGTCATAATATAATAGAGACAGTAGATCTAGCTGGTCTGTCATATTATAATAGAGACAGTAGATCTAGCTGGTCTGTCATAATATAATAGAGACAGTAGATCTAGCTGGTCTGTCATAATATAATAGAGACAGTAGATCTAGCTGGTCTGTCATAATATAATAGAGACAGTAGATCTAGCTGGTCTGTCATAATATAATAGAGACAGTAGATCTAGCTGGTCTGTCATATTATAATAGAGACAGTAGATCTAGCTGGTCTGTCATAATATAATAGAGACAGTAGATCTAGCTGGTCTGTCATAATATAATAGAGACAGTAGATCTAGCTGGTCTGTCATATTATAATAGAGACAGTAGATCTAGCTGGTCTGTCATATTATAATAGAGACAGTAGATCTAGCTGGTCTGTCATAATACAATAGAGACAGTAGATCTAGCTGGTCTGTCATATTATAATAGAGACAGTAGATCTAGCTGGTCTGTCATATTATAATAGAGACAGTAGATCTAGCTGGTCTGTCATAATATAATAGAGACAGTAGATCTAGCTGGTCTGTCATAATATAATAGAGACAGTAGCTCTAGCTGGTCTGTCATATTATAATAGAGACAGTAGATCTAGCTGGTCTGTAATATTATAATAGAGACAGTAGATCTAGCTGGTCTGTCATAATATAATAGAGACAGTAGATCTAGCTGGTCTGTCATAATATAATAGAGACAGTAGATCTAGCTGGTCTGTCATATTATAATAGAGACAGTAGATCTAGCTGGTCTGTCATAATATAATAGAGACAGTAGATCTAGCTGGTCTGTCATAATATAATAGAGACAGTAGATCTAGCTGGTCTGTCATAATATAATAGAGACAGTAGATCTAGCTGGTCTGTCATAATATAATAGAGACAGTAGATCTAGCTGGTCTGTCATAATATAATAGAGACAGTAGATCTAGCTGGTCTGTCATAATATAATAGAGACAGTAGATCTAGCTGGTCTGTCATATTATAATAGAGACAGTAGATCTAGCTGGTCTGTAATATTATAATAGAGACAGTAGATCTAGCTGGTCTGTCATAATATAATAGAGACAGTAGATCTAGCTGGTCTGTCATAATATAATAGAGACAGTAGATCTAGCTGGTCTGTCATATTATAATAGAGACAGTAGATCTAGCTGGTCTGTCATATTATAATAGAGACAGTAGATCTAGCTGGTCTGTCATAATATAATAGAGACAGTAGATCTAGCTGGTCTGTCATAATATAATAGAGACAGTAGATCTAGCTGGTCTGTCATAATATAATAGAGACAGTAGATCTAGCTGGTCTGTCATAATATAATAGAGACAGTAGATCTAGCTGGTCTGTCATAATATAATAGAGACAGTAGATCTAGCTGGTCTGTCATATTATAATAGAGACAGTAGATCTAGCTGGTCTGTCATAATATAATAGAGACAGTAGATCTAGCTGGTCTGTCATATTATAATAGAGACAGTAGATCTAGCTGGTCTGTCATAATATAATAGAGACAGTAGATCTAGCTGGTCTGTCATAATATAATAGAGACAGTAGATCTAGCTGGTCTGTCATAATATAATAGAGACAGTAGATCTAGCTGGTCTGTCATAATATAATAGAGACAGTAGATCTAGCTGGTCTGTCATAATATAATAGAGACAGTAGATCTAGCTGGTCTGTCATATTATAATAGAGACAGTAGATCTAGCTGGTCTGTCATAATATAATAGAGACAGTAGATCTAGCTGGTCTGTCATAATATAATAGAGACAGTAGATCTAGCTGGTCTGTCATAATATAATAGAGACAGTAGATCTAGCTGGTCTGTCATAATATAATAGAGACAGTAGATCTAGCTGGTCTGTCATAATATAATAGAGACAGTAGATCTAGCTGGTCTGTCATAATATAATAGAGACAGTAGATCTAGCTGGTCTGTCATAATATAATAGAGACAGTAGATCTAGCTGGTCTGTCATAATATAATAGAGACAGTAGATCTAGCTGGTCTGTCATAATATAATAGAGACAGTAGATCTAGCTGGTCTGTCATAATATAATAGAGACAGTAGATCTAGCTGGTCTGTCATAATATAATAGAGACAGTAGATCTAGCTGGTCTGTCATAATATAATAGAGACAGTAGATCTAGCTGGTCTGTCATAATATAATAGAGACAGTAGATCTAGCTGGTCTGTCATAATATAATAGAGACAGTAGATCTAGCTGGTCTGTCATAATATAATAGAGACAGTAGATCTAGCTGGTCTGTCATATTATAATAGAGACAGTAGATCTAGCTGGTCTGTCATAATATAATAGAGACAGTAGATCTAGCTGGTCTGTCATAATATAATAGAGACAGTAGATCTAGCTGGTCTGTCATAATATAATAGAGACAGTAGATCTAGCTGGTCTGTCATAATATAATAGAGACAGTAGATCTAGCTGGTCTGTCATAATATAATAGAGACAGTAGATCTAGCTGGTCTGTCATAATATAATAGAGACAGTAGATCTAGCTGGTCTGTCATAATATAATAGAGACAGTAGATCTAGCTGGTCTGTCATATTATAATAGAGACAGTAGATCTAGCTGGTCTGTCATAATATAATAGAGACAGTAGATCTAGCTGGTCTGTCATAATATAATAGAGACAGTAGATCTAGCTGGTCTGTCATAATTATAATAGAGACAGTAGATCTAGCTGGTCTGTCATAATATAATAGAGACAGTAGATCTAGCTGGTCTGTCATAATATAATAGAGACAGTAGATCTAGCTGGTCTGTCATAATATAATAGAGACAGTAGATCTAGCTGGTCTGTCATAATATAATAGAGACAGTAGATCTAGCTGGTCTGTCATAATATAATAGAGACAGTAGATCTAGCTGGTCTGTCATAATATAATAGAGACAGTAGATCTAGCTGGTCTGTCATAATATAATAGAGACAGTAGATCTAGCTGGTCTGTCATAATATAATAGAGACAGTAGATCTAGCTGGTCTGTCATAATATAATAGAGACAGTAGATCTAGCTGGTCTGTCATATTATAATAGAGACAGTAGATCTAGCTGGTCTGTCATAATATAATAGAGACAGTAGATCTAGCTGGTCTGTCATAATATAATAGAGACAGTAGATCTAGCTGGTCTGTCATAATATAATAGAGACAGTAGATCTAGCTGGTCTGTCATAATATAATAGAGACAGTAGATCTAGCTGGTCTGTCATAATATAATAGAGACAGTAGATCTAGCTGGTCTGTCATAATATAATAGAGACAGTAGATCTAGCTGGTCTGTCATAATATAATAGAGACAGTAGATCTAGCTGGTCTGTCATAATATAATAGAGACAGTAGATCTAGCTGGTCTGTCATAATATAATAGAGACAGTAGATCTAGCTGGTCTGTCATAATATAATAGAGACAGTAGATCTAGCTGGTCTGTCATAATATAATAGAGACAGTAGATCTAGCTGGTCTGTCATAATATAATAGAGACAGTAGATCTAGCTGGTCTGTCATATTATAATAGAGACAGTAGATCTAGCTGGTCTGTCATATTATAATAGAGACAGTAGATCTAGCTGGTCTGTCATAATATAATAGAGACAGTAGATCTAGCTGGTCTGTCATATTATAATAGAGACAGTAGATCTAGCTGGTCTGTCATATTATAATAGAGACAGTAGATCTAGCTGGTCTGTCATAATATAATAGAGACAGTAGATCTAGCTGGTCTGTCATAATATAATAGAGACAGTAGATCTAGCTGGTCTGTCATATTATAATAGAGACAGTAGATCTAGCTGGTCTGTCATAATATAATAGAGACAGTAGATCTAGCTGGTCTGTCATAATATAATAGAGACAGTAGATCTAGCTGGTCTGTCATAATATAATAGAGACAGTAGATCTAGCTGGTCTGTCATAATATAATAGAGACAGTAGATCTAGCTGGTCTGTCATAATATAATAGAGACAGTAGATCTAGCTGGTCTGTCATAATATAATAGAGACAGTAGATCTAGCTGGTCTGTCATAATATAATAGAGACAGTAGATCTAGCTGGTCTGTCATAATATAATAGAGACAGTAGATCTAGCTGGTCTGTCATAATATAATAGAGACAGTAGATCTAGCTGGTCTGTCATAATATAATAGAGACAGTAGATCTAGCTGGTCTGTCATAATATAATAGAGACAGTAGATCTAGCTGGTCTGTCATAATATAATAGAGACAGTAGATCTAGCTGGTCTGTCATAATATAATAGAGACAGTAGATCTAGCTGGTCTGTCATAATATAATAGAGACAGTAGATCTAGCTGGTCTGTCATATTATAATAGAGACAGTAGATCTAGCTGGTCTGTCATAATATAATAGAGACAGTAGATCTAGCTGGTCTGTCATAATATAATAGAGACAGTAGATCTAGCTGGTCTGTCATATTATAATAGAGACAGTAGATCTAGCTGGTCTGTCATATTATAATAGAGACAGTAGATCTAGCTGGTCTGTCATAATATAATAGAGACAGTAGATCTAGCTGGTCTGTCATAATATAATAGAGACAGTAGATCTAGCTGGTCTGTCATAATATAATAGAGACAGTAGATCTAGCTGGTCTGTCATATTATAATAGAGACAGTAGATCTAGCTGGTCTGTCATAATATAATAGAGACAGTAGATCTAGCTGGTCTGTCATAATATAATAGAGACAGTAGATCTAGCTGGTCTGTCATAATATAATAGAGACAGTAGATCTAGCTGGTCTGTCATAATATAATAGAGACAGTAGATCTAGCTGGTCTGTCATAATATAATAGAGACAGTAGATCTAGCTGGTCTGTCATAATATAATAGAGACAGTAGATCTAGCTGGTCTGTCATAATATAATAGAGACAGTAGATCTAGCTGGTCTGTCATAATATAATAGAGACAGTAGATCTAGCTGGTCTGTCATAATATAATAGAGACAGTAGATCTAGCTGGTCTGTCATAATATAATAGAGACAGTAGATCTAGCTGGTCTGTCATATTATAATAGAGACAGTAGATCTAGCTGGTCTGTCATATTATAATAGAGACAGTAGATCTAGCTGGTCTGTCATAATATAATAGAGACAGTAGATCTAGCTGGTCTGTCATAATATAATAGAGACAGTAGATCTAGCTGGTCTGTCATAATATAATAGAGACAGTAGATCTAGCTGGTCTGTCATATTATAATAGAGACAGTAGATCTAGCTGGTCTGTCATAATATAATAGAGACAGTAGATCTAGCTGGTCTGTCATAATATAATAGAGACAGTAGATCTAGCTGGTCTGTCATATTATAATAGAGACAGTAGATCTAGCTGGTCTGTCATAATATAATAGAGACAGTAGATCTAGCTGGTCTGTCATAATATAATAGAGACAGTAGATCTAGCTGGTCTGTCATAATATAATAGAGACAGTAGATCTAGCTGGTCTGTCATAATATAATAGAGACAGTAGATCTAGCTGGTCTGTCATAATATAATAGAGACAGTAGATCTAGCTGGTCTGTCATAATATAATAGAGACAGTAGATCTAGCTGGTCTGTCATAATATAATAGAGACAGTAGATCTAGCTGGTCTGTCATAATTTAGAGACAGTAGATCTAGCTGGTCTGTCATATTATAATAGAGACAGTAGATCTAGCTGGTCTGTCATATTATAATAGAGACAGTAGATCTAGCTGGTCTGTCATATTATAATAGAGACAGTAGATCTAGCTGGTCTGTCATAATTTCATAGAGACAGTAGATCTAGCTGGTCTGTCATAATATAATAGAGACAGTAGATCTAGCTGGTCTGTCATAATAAAATAGAGACAGTAGATCTAGCTGGTCTGTCATAATTTAAAAGACAGTAGATGTAGCTGGTCTGTCATAATATAATAGAGATAGTAGATCTAGCTGGTCTGTCATAATATAATAGAGACAGTAGATCTAGCTGGTCTGTCATAATAAAATAGACACAGTAGATCTAGCTGGTCTGTCATAATTTAATAGAGACAGTAGATCTAGCTGGTCTGTCATAATATAATAGAGACAGTAGATCTAGCTGGTCTGTCATAATATAATAGAGACAGTAGATCTAGCTGGTCTGTCATATTATAATAGAGCCAGTAGATCTAGCTGGTCTGTCATAATAAAATAGAGACAGTAGATCTAGCTGGTCTGTCATAATATAATAGAGACAGTAGATCTAGCTGGTCTGTCATAATATAATAGAGACAGTAGATCTAGCTGGTCTGTCAGAATATAATAGAGACAGTTGATCTAGCTGGTCTGTCATATTATAATAGAGACAGTTGATCTAGCTGGTCTGTCATAATATAATAGAGACAGTAGATCAAGCTGGTCTGTCATAATATAATAGAGACAGTAGATCTAGCTGGTCTGTCATAATATAATGGAGACAGTAGATCAAGCTGGTCTGTCATATTATAATAGAGACAGTAGATCAAGCTGGTCTGTCATAGATATAATAGAGACAGTAGATCAAGCTGGTCTGTCATAATAAAATAGAGACAGTAGATCTAGCTGGTCTGTCATAATATAATAGAGACAGTAGATCTAGCTGGTCTGTCATAATTTAGAGACAGTAGATCTAGCTGGTCTGTCATAATATAATAGAGACAGTAGATCTAGCTGGTCTGTCATATTATAATAGAGACAGTAGATCTGGCTGGTCTGTCATAATATAATAGAGCCAAAGTAGATCTAGCTGGTCTGTCATAATACAATAGAGACAGTAGATCTAGCTGGTCTGTCTCAATACAATAGAGACAGTAGATATAGCTGGTCTGTCATAATATAATAGAGACAGTAGATCTAGCTGGTCTGTCATATATAATAGAGACAGTAGATCTAGCTGGTCTGTCATAATATAATAGAGACAGTAGATCTAGCTGGTCTGTCATATTATAATAGAGACAGTAGATCTAGCTGGTCTGTCATAGTATAATATGGACAGTAGATCTAGCTGGTCTGTCATAATACAATGGAGACAGTAGATCTAGCTGGTCTGTCATATTATAATAGAGACAGTAGATCTAGCTGGTCTGTCATAATATAATAGAGACAGTAGTTCTAGCTGGTCTGTCTCAATACAATAGAGACAGTAGATCTAGCTGGTCTGTCATATTATAATAGAGACAGTAGATCTAGCTGGTCTGCCATATTACAATAGAGACAGTAGATCTAGCTGGTCTGTCATATTATAATAGACACAGTAGATCTAGCTGGTCTGTCATAGTATAACATGGACAGTAGATCTAGCTGGTCTGTCATCATACAATGGAGACAGTAGATCTAGCTGGTCTGTCTTACTATAATAGAGACAGTAGATCTAGCTGGTCTGTCATATTATAATAGAGACAGTAGATCTAGCTGGTCTGTCATATTCTAATGGAGACAGTAGATCTACTGGTCTGTCTAAAACAATGGAGACAGTAGATCTAGCTGGTCTGTCATATTATAATAGAGACAGTAGATCTAGCTGGTCTGTCAGAGTATAATAAAGACAGTAGATCTAGCTGGTCTGGAATAATTTAATAGAGACAGTAGATCTAGCTGGTCTGTCATAATATAACAGAGACAGTAGATCTAGCTTGTCTGTCATATTATAATAGAGACAGTAGATCTAGCTGTGTCACGCCCTGGTCAAAGTATTTTGTGTTTATCTTTATGTATTTGGTCAGGCCAGGGTGTGGCATGGGGTTTTTGTAATTGTGGTGTGTTTGTCTTGGGGTTTTGGTGGTGGTATTGGGATTGTAGCTTAGTGGGTTGTCTAGCAATGTCTATGGCTGTCTGGAGTGGTTCTCAATCAGAGGCAGGTGCTTATCGTTGTCTCTGATTGGGAACCATATTTAAACAGCCATATTCTTTGAGTTTGTCGTGGGTGATTGTCCTTAGTGTCCTATGTGTACTCTCTGTTAGTTTGCACCAGATAGGCTGTTTCGGTTTCGTTTATTGTTTTGTGTAGTGTTCGTGTTTTCTTTGTTGTATTAAACATGGATCGCAATCGACACGCTGCAGTTTGGTCCGACTCTCCTTCATCACCACTAGAAAACCGTTACAGAATCACCCACCACCAACGGACCAAGCGGCGTGTCAATAGGCAGGAGCAGCCGAAAAGGAGATGCTCAACAAGGATCTCTGGTCATGGGAGGAGATCTTCGACGGGAGAGGACCCTGGTTGTAGCCGCCCAAAGGAGCAACAGGCGAAGAGGCCTACAGTGGGAGAGGTTGCACCACCTGGAGATATGGACATGGGAGGAGGAATTGGACGGTAAAGGACCCTGGAATGAGCCTGGAGATTATTGTCGCCCCAAAGCCGAGCTGGAGGCAGCAAAAGCAGAGAGGCGGCATTATGAGGAGCTAGCACGGCAGAGCGGATGGAAGCCCGAGAGTCAGCCCCAAAAATTTCTTGGGGGGCTCACAGGGAGTATGGCTATGCCAGGTAGGAGACCTGCGCAAACTCCCTGTGCTTACCGGGGCTGGAGAGACCGGGCAGGCACCGTGTTATGCTGTGGGCGCACGGTGTCTCCAGTGCGGGTGCACAGCCCGGTTCGGTATATTCCAGCTCCTCGTATCGGCCGGGCTAGAGTGGGCATCGAGCCAGGTAAGGTTGGGCAGGCTCGGTGCTCAAGAGCTCCAGTGCGCCTGCACGGTCCGGTCTATCAGTACCACCTCCACACCCCAGCCCTCCGGTAGCAGCTCCCGCACCAGGCTTCCTGTGCGTGTCACTCGATCCAGTACCACCAGTTCCAGCACCACGCACCAGGCCTTCAGTGTGCCTCGCCTGTTCAGCGCAGCCAGCGCTTTTCTCCTCTCCTGCGCTGCTGGAGTCTCCCGCCTGTTTAGCGCAGCCAGAGCCTTTCTCCTCTACAGCGCTGCCGGAGCCTCCCGCCTGTTCAGCGCAGCCAGAGCCTTCCTCCTCTACAGCGCTGCCGGAGCCTCCCGCCTGTTCAGCGCAGCCAGAGCTTTTCTCCTCTACAGCGCTGCCGAGTCTCCCGCCTATCTAGCGCTGTTAGAGCTTCCTCATCTCACAGCGCTGCAGGAGTCTCCCGCCTGTTCAGCGCAGCCAGAGCCTTCCTCCGACACAGCGCCAGGAGCTGTCAGTCTGCATGGAGCAGCCAGAGCTGCCAGTCTGCATGGAGCAGCCGAGCTGTCAGTCTGCATGGAGCAGTCAGAGCTGTCAGTCTGCATGGAGCAGCCAGAGCTGTCAGTCTACATGAAGCAGCCCGAGCTGCCAGTCTGCATGAAGCAGCCAGTCTACATGGAGCAGCCAGAGCTGTCAGTCTGCATGGAGCAGCCAGAGCTGTCAGTCTGCATGGAGCCAGTCCATGGAGCAGCCAGAGCTGTCAGTCCGCATGGAGCAGCCAGAGCTGTCAGTCTACATGGAGCAGCCAGAGCTGCCAGTCTGCATGGAGCAGCCAGTCTGTCAGTCGCATGGAGCAGCCAGAGCTGCCAGTCTGCATGAAGCAGCCAGAGCTGCCAGTCTGCATGGAGCAGTCCTGTCAGTCTGCATGGAGCAGCCAGAGCTGTCAGTCTACATGAAGCAGCCAGAGCTGTCAGTCTGCATGGAGCAGTCAGAGCTGTCAGTCTGCATGGAGGAGCCAGAGCTGTCAGTCCGCATGGAGCAGCCAGAGCTGCCAGTCTGCATGAAGCAGCCAGTGTCAGTCTGCATGGAGCAGTCAGAGCTGTCAGTCTGCATGGAGCAGCCAGAGCTGTCAGTCTACATGAAGCAGCCCGAGCTGCCAGTCTGCATGAAGCAGCCAGTCTACATGGAGCAGCCAGAGCTGTCAGTCTGCATGGAGCAGCCAGAGCTGTCAGTCTGCATGGAGCAGCCCGAGCTGCCAGTCTGCATGGAGCAGCCAGTCTGCACGGAGCTGCCAGTCTGCATGGAGCTGCCAGTCTGCAAGGAGCTGCCAGTCTGCACGGAGCTGCCAGTCTGCAAGGAGCTGCCAGTCTGCAAGGAGCTGCCAGTCAGCACGGAGCCGCCAGAGCGGTCAGTCTGTAAGCCGCCAGAGCTGTCAGCCTATATGGAGCAGCTAGTGCCGCCAGTCTGCCCAGCGCCGCCAGTGCCCCCAGTCTGCCCAGCGTCGCCAGTCTGCCCAGCGCCATCAGTCTGCCCAGCATCGCCAGTCTGCCCAGCATCGCCAGTCTGCCCAGCATCGCCAGTCTGCCCAGCATCGCCAGTCTGCCCAGCACCGCGCCCCGTCAGTCTGCCCAGCGTCGCCAGTCTGCCCAGCGTCGTCAGTCTGCCCAGCACCGCCAGTCTGCCCAGCACCGCCAGTCTGCCCAGCGTCGTCAGTCTGCCCAGCGCCGCCAGTTCGCTCAGCGCCGCCAGTCTGCCCAGCGCCAAGTCTGCCCAGCGCCGCCAGTCTGCCCAGCGCCGCCAGTCTGCTCAGCGCCGCCAGATCTGCCA